>NC_085003.1:32596909-32642319 GCF_963854185.1 Sardina pilchardus
GTGTGTGTGTGTGTGTGTGTGTGTGTGTGTGTGTGTGTGTGTGTGTGTGTGTGTGTGTGTGTGTGTGTTATTCACAGCGCTGGTGGGGGCATCTCTCACCTGTGCTGGGCTCTCAGTGGAGTCGTGGGAGTGACGGAGACTCTCTGCCAGAGAAGCTGCAACAGCTGGCCAACTGCCACTCCTGGGCTTACAGGTCACTTCGGATTATCTGATTTCAATTGACAGTGTGCTGATACCAGCAGAGTAATAGTATATTGTTCCAGGCCATATGTGTTTATATAAGACACTAACCACGTTGAGTGTGTACACACACACACACACACACACACACACACACACACACACACACACACACACACACACACACACACACAAACACACAAACATAAACACACACACACACACACACACACACACTCTCTTTGCTTTCTTATCATCCCATCCAAAAGGTTTAGCTGGCCTTCCTGACCCACACTCTCATGCATTTTCTAACGCAGGGGTATTCGACTATATGCGGCCCGTTGGATTTTATCTGCGGCCCATCCGCGAACTGCCTTCGAATCTTTCATGAAAAAAGCGAAAAGTTGCAAAAATAAACAATGTCGGGCAGCTAGCGCCTCTCACACTGGGCTGTCAAATATACTGTGCGTTTGTAACTCAGGGACACAGAAAATAGTTACACATGGCAAGTTTCAGTGCGCTCGGAATGGCAATTTACGAACGCACCCATAACACAGGAATTTCCGCATTGTTAGCAGTAATCCTAATGTTAAAGCCTAATGTTAACCATGTCTCTGAGTAGGCATATTGTTGTCAATATAATAGACCGAAGTGTTTACTGTGGAATGAATGCGTTTCGGTAATTAAGGGATAAACGGTTAAGTGGCACCACAAGTCAAAGGAGTAAAGTAGCCTAGCCCTCGGTTATTTTTGAACAGAACAAAGTAGAGCTATGATAGCATTCGTGTAGCCTGCACATTGACCTGTCACCTGATGTAAGAGACCTTTTACGAGGTTCTTTTACAGCGAATGCGTATAATATATCACCTGATTGAGGCATTACAATGCTGTTTATTGTTTGTCAGTACATTTCACTGTGGCTTGTTAAATATGAAACATGACAGAACTTGGATCTTTAACTGAACTTATTAAATGTAGCTGGACACTTATGAATGCATGTCTCTATTTTGGGTCACCTGCGAAGACCCAGAGGTTGTCCTGTTTGGCCCACTTGGTTATGAAGTTGAATAGCCATGTTGCAACATGTTGACATAACACAGACTTACACAAATTCTGACCTCTCGTCGACCTGCACATGTTTACACACCGAGATACCACCTCGTCTACAGGCGTAAATACTGCCATGCGAAAGAGACACAAACACACATACATGATCTAAATGTAGACTCACTCTTTTGTACCTCTTCACTGTCCCTTGCGTCACCACTCAACGCCATCATCAGGCGGGGTCTCAATGTCGTCGTGCTGTCCTCTCGCTGCAGGTGGGCGAGCAGCGGCAGCACCGGTCAGTCTGCGGTCCCGGCTGCGCCCGCACTCCTGCTGGCTGCCTGTCTGCACCAGCAGTGGACCAGCGGCCTGGACGTCTCCCTCCGGAGCAGCACCGAGAGGCTGGCGCCGCTGCAGCAGCACCACAGGCCGGTGAGGAGTGGGCAGTGGGCAGTGGGCAGTGGGCAGTGAGGAGTGGGCAGTGGGCAGTGGGCAGTGGGCAGTGGGCAGTGAGGAGTGGGCAGTGGGCAGTGGGCAGTGGGCAGTGGGCAGTGGGCAGTGGGCAGTGCAGACCCGGCTCCAGGGGGGGGCAAAAGGGGGCGGTGCACCCTCAAACAAAAAAGGTGCCCCCTTAGTTTTACTTGGCCTAATCCTAACTGTAGCCTTTTACGATTGAGAGTGCCCCCCTGAAAATCTCAAATGCCCCCTTTATCACTGCTCTCTGCAGCCGGGTCTGGGGCAGTGGGCAGTGGGCAGTGGGCAGTGGGCAGTGGGCAGTGGGCAGTCCTCGGTCGTAGCCTCCTACAGGGCCTCCACTCATGAGGCCAAGGGCTAAGACAGGGTTGAAGCACAGGGAGAGGGAGTGATTGCTGTCTATTCAGTCACTCACTTTTGTTCTCTCAAGCATGTAAAGCTTTACTAATTATTTGTTAGTTCAGCTCCACAATACAAAGAGGGCTTTACAATGGCACTGTCTTATAACACTTCTATTTGCTCCAGCTCGGCTTGAGTCTCTTAGTGTTGTGTGTGTGTGTGTGTGTGTGTTGGTTTTCAGCTGCTGGTGTTCCTGCTGTTCTTCTGCATGAGCGACCTCCTGTCTGCTTATCTCGGCCCGCAGGTATGTTTTCACCATTCAAGTCCTACTGTACACTTCACCAGAACTCACCACACCTGAGGGGATAGTTTTACTTTCAATGTTTTACTTCAGCACTTTAAGATTATGTGTGGCATGCTCATGCCTATTTCTCTGTAGGTGTGCAAAAAACCTTATAAGAGAAAATGTTTTGTTAGAAATTTTAAGTGTGCCTGTTATAGTTATGTACTGTATAATGTATTCATCCCTAATCAATGTCATAGATAGAAAACAAAGAGGGGAAAAGCAGGGCTATGGAACACTACCATTGCTACTATTTTTAGAAAGAAAACCTATATAAACATAATGACAGCTGTTCATGAATTTGTATGTGAGACATCCACCACCACCTCCACCACCACCACACACACACACACTCACACACAATGTTGACTCTATAGAGGTGGCCTTGGTGTGAGTGTGTGTGATAATGAATAATGTGTTAAGAGTGTGTCACCGGTTGTTGGCAGGAAGTGGAGAGTGTGAAGCTGGCTCAACAGCGGTGCTGTGACATCCTGCCACTGCTGCTGGACTCTGCAGACTGGCTGCATCTATTCCACTCCCAAAGCACTGGTACACACACACACACACACACACACACACACACACACACAGACACAGACACACAGACACACACACACACACACACACACACACACACAGACACAGACACACACACACAGACACAGACACACAGACACACACAGACACACACACACACACACACACACACACAGACACACACACACACACACACACACACACACACACACTACATGGCTTCTGCTGCTCTAACCTCAAGCATAACTTGCCCCTTGGAAGTTTATGGGTTCTCTTGCTTTTTTAGAGAGAGAGAATAACTTGTCTTGCTTTTTCCTCTTTTTTTCTATGCTGCAGAACAAAACCATTATCAGTCCACCACCATTATAAGCACTGAGGAGAACAACCGACTGATGCCCCTTGCCTTCTACAGGTGAGAGACCAGCTATTTTATTATTATTATGTATTATTTATAGTTTTATCTGAACAATTATTGTACAGGATACGCAATATGTTTTATACAACAGTTTGATTTGGTCAAACTACTTATTAATTTGTGATTGGATAAGAGCCATTTTCTGAGTTATCCCAGGACATCCCCACTCAGACTTTTACCGCTAGCATACACATATTGCATTGAAATATCCAACACAGACTTTCCATTCATTCAAAATGAGAGAGCACCAATTTCATAATGTCACATTTGAGTGAGAAAATGGGGTAAATAAAGAGTAGGTGAATATTCAGTATAATATGAGACGTATAGACAAGTACGTAGGCTATACAAGTTTGTGTGTGTGTGTGTGTGTGTGTGTGTGTGTGTGTGTGTGTACAGAGGTTTACAGTATATATTTCTCCCGTGCTGTTCCTCCAGCCTGGTGCCCTGTCTGGATGCAGCAGTGCTGAACAGGGCAGTGAGTGCTCCCAGGTTCCTCTACACGGCTGTTTGGAGCTACTGTAAGCTGCTGCAGCTCTTCCTGGATGGTGAAACCCCAAAGCCCCTACCAGCCAGCTCTCCTCAGCAGGTAACACCACAGTCAGATTGCAGCATTCAGTTCACCATCTGCTTAAAATGTTGATTACCAAGTTACCTGTATGCTTCAGGTAAGTAAGAGCGTCATATGGAATTTTTTGTTCTCTGCTTGTGCAAATCAAGTGTTTGTTTTTCTTCTGTGATCGAGTAGGTAATCAATGGATTGTAATGAAGTTTAAGCCATTGACGTTTGTTTACACTTTTGTCCTTCTCTCTTCAGATGGATGTGTCTCACGTTTTGTCCAGGGCTCAACAGGTCCTCTTAAAGATCATCACCCTGAGCTCACCAGGCTGCCTTACTCACACCCAAAGAACTGAGGTACACACACACACACCACAACAACTGGTCCAAAAATCACAGAGAACTTCAGAACATGGGGTTGTATATATCTTATTACAAATGTTAAATTTTCCACCATGTACTGTACATCACTGTCAATCACAAACACTGTACAAAGGCATCACTGAGGGGGGTCTCTTGAAGGGAACACATAACATTTGACATCTCGTCCTCTTTAAGAATGGGGGCCTGGTCCAAAGTCTTTTGTGTGGGTTTAATTGGTTCTGAAGTAGCTGCCTATATCATTCCATACAATCAACAATTTAGTGACCTCTATGCTTTCCCCTCTAGCTGGAGGAATTGTGTGGCGAGCTGGACCCAGAGGTGGCAGCTACCCTCTCCATGCAGCTGAGTCCTCCAGACCTGAGCCAAGAGATGGACTTCCTGTGAAGAGGTGGATGTTGGGCCACATTGAATCCCTGCTCAGTGCAACCTCAGAGTTTGCCGGGGGCATTGTGGCTCTTGTGGGGTTAAATGTTTAAAATACTTTTGTAAACTTAAAAGTTCATTTGAATGCTGCTGCTTCTATTTATTTGACCAAATATAAAAAGTATTGTCACAAGTATTGAGTCTGTCCTTGTCACATCCTTGAGGCTTTTGAGCAAATCATAGGTCCAATTCTCAGTCATTCGGTAACACTTTATTTTAATGTAGCGCTGTTACAGTGTACCTACCTAATTAGGTATAGTGGTACAACCTGTGCAACAACATGTACTAGCATTGCATTATGTATTTGTGGGTACCTACATATAGTTGTTACATTGTAATACTGAGTCCTTTTACAAAACTTTGCCAATTTGCCTTTTTCATCAGAGGCAAAGGGCTGACCTGAGACCTGCTGGATGGGGTAAATCTGGTCATGGTAGATATACAAACCATTCTTAGCTCCAGTCAAGGCCTCATTGTCCTCAGTGTACATAACAGCTGCACTGCTACACCTTTGTTACTCTTTGATACAGTGGAATAAACCTGTTAAGTGTACCAGTTAATTACTTGCACACACATATGACATGTATATTGTGTCTTTGATGTCTTCCATTACCCCACGTAGTACATGTATCAACTGTGTTGGTACACACTCATTACTCTTTGATACAGTGGCATAAACCCATTAAAATGAAGTGTACCAGTTATGTACATTAAATCTATCATGACCAGATTTACCCCATCCAGCAGGTCTCAGGTCAGCCCTTTGCCTCTGATGAAAAATGTAGGCAAATTGGCAAAGTTTTGTAAAAGCACTCAGTATTACAATGTAACAACTATAGGTACCCACAAATACATAATGCAAGTACATGCTAGTACATGTTGTTACACAGGTTGTACCTCTGTACCTAATTAGGTAGGTACACTGTAACAGCGACACATTAAAATAAAGTACTAAAATAAAGTGTTACCAGTCAATCATATCGTGTAACAGACTCCAACACAGGTGCATGTGTTCCACACACAATAGAAAACACTTTCAGTCTTTCTGCTTACAACTCGTAACAGCATACCAATCAAGACATCCTGCTTTACAAAGGGACATCTCGTTCCATATATCGGGTGTGTTAAAACCATGTCCCACTGTGTTAGTCACGCCAACACATATGACTTTCACGTGTGGGCATCACTAGTGCAATGTTTTTACACAGTGTCTGGTGCTGAATATAGTACTCAGTTCAGGAGCAAATGATATCAGTCATCTTTATCAAGGGACTGAAAGTCTTGATGAAAACTTAAAAAGGGAAGAAGGAGAAAAAAAAACCACACCTCACTTTCTGGTCCATATTGGCAATATCTGGCCTTCGCTCTATGGCACGTCTCATTAGAGGTTCTCTAGCATGTAGCTCATGTCTGGGCTGGCCAGAGTAGTCCTCTGGGTGTCTTGAGTTGCAGACCCAGCGTCCAGTCCCTGGATCGGTGGGGCTTGTGGCGTTTCAGTGCTTCGGGCCGACTGCCTGGACCTATCCAGGTCAGACGGGTTGCCCGGGGTCGGAGTGTCGTTGCTGCCACCTTGTGTGAGTGGATGCACCATGGACATGTGGACGTTGAGGTTGTGGGCCTTCTCGAAGCGCTTGCCGCACAGCATGCAGGCAAACTCCAGGTCGGCCTCGGCTTTGTGCTTGGTCATGTGGTATTTCAGGGAGGCCCTCTGGCGACACTGGAACCCGCACACCTCACATCTGTGGAGGAGAAATCAAAAGGATGTTTGGATGGAAGAACTGCAGATGCAAAATAGACAATTTGCCAAGTATATACACAAACCATCCATCTACACTGAACTTGAACCTGAATAGATGTTATCGTTATGTGTACTTGGTGCAACAGCCAAGGGTCTACATACCAATAGCATGACATGTCCAAGAGATTGGGTAAAATGCTTGCTCCAACAATCTACTGTATGTTTTCCAGGGAGCAGTCACTTTCAGACCCTCCACAATTGAAGCTTTTTGCTGTGTAAACTAACACACAAGTCTGTTTCGTTTCTATCGACGCATTCTCAGGGCACTCTTCAACTTACTGCAGTGGCTTGGCTCCCGAGTGGCGCATCTGGTGTACTGATAGATGCTTCCGCTGTTTGAAGGTCTGTCCACACTGGTCACAGATGTAGTTCCTCTCCTCTGAGTAGAGGCAATAGAAAGGTTATGGTGCTGGTCTCCAGCTGCAGACATGCATCACTATCACTCCACATTCTGCAATCTTGAGCACAGCACGGCTAGAAGAGAAACTGATTTCTCTTTTGTAAAACCAGGAGATTTCATCGCGCATATGTTGTCCAAACAATCCTTTCAAATCAAAACGGTGGAGATGTCAAGGCAACAATTTCATGGGGGTTGCTTTGTTTTACAACAGATCATAGTGACAGTGTAAACAGAAAAATATTCCTTACCTGTGTGAATGAGTTTGACGTGCCTCTGTAGGTAGCGGTCAATCATGAAGACCTTGTTGCAGCCAGGATGGGGACAAGGTCGTTCCCTCACCTCTTCGTGGTGCTCCTTTATATGTTTCTGTTCACAAAGTGCCCCCAAAACACCATATTATGCAAACCCTAACTAGCAAGGACTAAATGTATTTGTAAACACAAAAGAAGGAGAGTCATTGCATAGTCAAAGCCATTGCATTTGTTAGGATACCATAGATGCACATGTAACAGTCTTGATATTTGTTACCTTCATGCCATCAGAACCTCTGTACACCGCTGTGCAGCCTTGGTAAGGACACTTGTAGATGGTGGGCAGCTCCTCTCTGGAGAACAACAAAACTAGCTGTTACAATAACATCACAACAACATCAAGATAACCTCAAGTGGTTCAACCCAGTAAATTCAAGTATGAATGTGGTGCTCACTTTTCAGATTTCTGCTTCTTCTTGGGGCCTGGCTTCTTTCTCTCTTTAGGCTGCGGTGGAGGCTTTGCCGCCTTGCTAGTGGTACGCCTCTTCGTTGGCGCAGGCCTAAAAGGACACAACAAATGAGAATGAATCTGGCATCAGCCTGTGTTCGAACAGGAGCTTTTTTCAAAGGATTAAAACGAAGAAAAAAAAAAGGTTATTGGCCAGGTGTGTGTAAACAAACAACGAATTTGACTCCAGTTAATCTTTGTGTGTGAATATCAACCCCCCCACCCCCCATGGAGGTGTTTGGTCCATGTCCTCGCCTTACCTTTTGGGTGGGTATGGATCTGTCTGCTCATCAGACAATGCACCCTTCCTTCTGTCTGCATACTCTTCATCACTGGAGAAGTTCCTGTAGGTTGGGGCCAACCAAAACAACTGATGACTTTGCCTACACATCAGGGATGTATGACCTGTTTCTCTCTGCCGGTCTGGGGGGTACTCACCTGTCGGAAAGGTCACTGTCTGCAGTCTGCCCCATAGGTTGAGCTGCGACAGGTGAGGGGATCTTGTCATTTGGGAACAGACCTGTGAATAGCAGTAGCACACACTAAGTACGGACATTCTACATTTCAGCATCTGTGATTTGGTGATTTGTGGTGTTCATCATACTATCTCAGTTGACAGAGATGGGGAAAAAATACAGCAAAATGTATGTTCAAATAAAATATCAATACCCTAATTTTAAGTGTATCAAAATAACAACAAAATACAGCAGCCATACCATACATCAAAATAAAATACTGTATTTTTGTATTTTAAGAATACCAAAAATAGGTAATATCTGTCTATTCCTTCATCAGTACACTAATTCTGTTGATTAAGTGAACAGTGTTTGAGAGCAACAGCTTTTCTCTGCCTACAAGACATGCCATAAACCTGCAAACAGTCAACAGATCAACTATGCTGACCTGCCTGTAACATCTCATAGCCTAAATACTGTACCTGTTGTCAAGTGGTACAAAGTGGACACAAATCTCTGACCTTGTCAATGCATACCCAGATTGCACTGTGTAACTTAATGCTGTTGATCGGGACGGATCATGACCCTATACAATTTCTCATCGTGTTGCTTTAGGTGATAGATGGGGAAACTTTTTAAGCCTTCACAGTGTGAGAGGGAATGAACTGTGTGTGTGAGCAACCTACAAGTTACTCATCTTGCACTGAATCATCTTTACTTTTACTTCCTGAATCTAAATATTCTGATGACACGCACCAGTCAGAGGCTACATTCATTGTTTTCACTTTTATGATGTCATCACACCACCAAACCAGAGAGGGTTAAAGCGGAGCTAGTAAAAAGCCACTTTCTTCAAACCAATAAAATTCAAATCGCTAAATAATACTTTGTATATTTATAGTATTCTGAATATATGTATCATAAATACTGTCCTTCCCTGCAAGTTGACTCACCATCAGTGCTGGGTGAGGAGAAGTCACCCTGGTTGGAGTGCTGAATCTGTGGAGTGGTGGCTGGGCTTGGCTGTGCAGTGCTGTTGGTGGTGGTGGTGCTGGCATTGCTGGGCTTTCGGGGGGTCTTAGGCCTGTGACTGCCATCTCTGCTAAGCTGTTCGCCTGCGCCTGGCCCATGACCGGGGTTCACCATGGCTTGAGCGCCGTTTGCGTCCATCACGTAGCGGTGCCCATCTATGCAGCCCCACACTGCCTTCACTGAACCCCAGCATTGGTCTTCCAAAACCTCTGTTAGGTTTGGACAGGAATGACAGGCCTCTGCATGGTGGTGGGCCCAGGACACCAGACTGTGGAGACACTTGGGGTCGGAAGTGATGGAGGTGGCTAGAGGAAACAAGTAACAGTAACGGGTAAGCACAAACTATGTGTGACTATTCCAAAGACTGCCAAGTGGACATTCAGCACTGAAAGAATACAAGAGAGGTCAGAAAAGAGTAATCGACTCACTTGATATGCATCCGTCTACAGCTGGCACAATTTCAGAACCCCTGAGAGAGAGAGAGAGAGAGAGAGAGAGAGAGAGAGAGAGAGAGAGAGAGAGAGAGAGAGAGAGAGAGAGAGAGAGAGAGAGAGAGGGAGGGCGTCTGTTTACAGTGTCTGAAAACTGATGTAGAAGTCAGAGTATATTCATCCCCCTCCCGCGTTACTGACCAACTACTGTCATACTCCGAGTTCTTACCGATCCCTGTTGCCTTCGTGGCTTGTAGGCGTATGGTTTACCCTTCTACGGAAATCTGTCATGATGCGATGACACTTGTAGAACTGTGTATGGCAGGTCTTGCAAATGAATGAAGACAACCGTGGGTCTCGATTCATCGGCACACCAATGAGCCGTTGAAAGTCAGTACAAAGCGGCGCTTCATGATTCTGTCTGTCCAAGAAGTCGTCCACCTCCATACACTCCTCAAGCTGCTTATCGAAGGCATGTCGCAGTCTCCTCTTTGAAAATTTTCCATGGCAAAGACGGCAAAAAGCAGTGCTCAGCCGACCATTTCCTGTGCAGAAAATTGTCGTACGAATTTGCGTTAACAGATTAATCGGGAACAAGCGAGTAAGTGAGTATATATCAGACGGTACGAGTCATCATCCCTAAAGCTGCACATTACAAATAACGTTACAGGAAAGGGTTATAAGAAACATCAGATCAGGAACAACGGAGATTTTTAATTAGTCCCTTACCTTTCTGCTTTGTTGCGGTCTTGGAGTGTTTATTCGGAGTACTGTTCTCAGTGACAAATCGTCGTGCATTCACACCTTCATCGTCCAAGTCTTCTTGAAAACTCCTGTCACTTGCTGAGGATGACGAAACTTCGATATTTAGAGATTTTCGAGGTTTCCCTCTTCGCACAGGGCGCTTTCTTCCACCGGTTTGTTTTTGACTTGTTTGAGGAGACGATTCTGAGGCACGCGTACGCCTCTGCGTTCGCTTCATAATCAGATATTTTGCGGGCACTGTAAAAACGCAGAGTCAGTGCAGTCTGAAAAGAACTGTGCCGAACTGATTGGCACTAACGTTAACATTAGCCACTATATTGAGCTAATGGTACATGAGATATGCTGGATAGCTAAACCCCAGTCCGAATTCCCCAAAGTTAAAACATTTCGATTTCATTTAACAGACCGTCTTTTTCACATGGAACGCATTCAAAACGCACCATGTGCCTCATGACATGGTAATATTATTGCAGTACGACTACAGTGCGACATGTTTGCCTTCCAACTGTGTGTTTTCAACTGTTGAGAAGGAAATAAATGATGTGAAAATAAACACGAAGACCCGGAAGTAGTACACACGGCCACTTATCTTTGGTACAGACAACAGCGCTCCCGTCGGATATTTGAAGAACTGCAAGTTGTGTGGAGCTCATCAGAGCAGTGTCACACAATGAATCCATAGGCAACTTTCGTGTTTGCATGAGAGAGAAGGGCATGAAATGCCCAACATACCTATTACAGCAACCCAGACCTCTAATTTCTCTCCCTCTCTTCCTTGTACACACACACACACACACACACACACACACACACACACACACACACACACACACACAAACAAACAGAGAAAGATAGATAGATACTTTATTGATCTCCAAGGGGAAATGCAAAAAAACCAGAGCACATCAAGAGAGGATATTTTGTTTTTATTTAATCTGTGAGTAGGCCTATGTGTCAGCTTCTGAACATGACCTACACACATTTACTCTGTTCAGTAATACAATTGAAAGGCATGGGGGATGTTGCATGCCCCACATTGACCCCCATCAACCTGGCAAAATTAACGTTAAAATATTTTTTCACATCTTGGTTCCACATTAGACATGTCCTGTCTGTCCACTGGATCAGATGTTATTTTAATTCATATGTCGGTCTGTTTATGACTTAAGTTTGTGTGTGGTTATTTTGTTTTGAATCTATGATCTTCCCTGTTAAAAAGAATAAAGATAGGCACAAAAGAACAAATTTCCTCCTGTTTCTCATGCCCCACTTGTCATGTCTCTATTCCCCACTGGGGCCCGCCCCACGCTTTGAGAACCACTGCATTAGGCCTTCTGAATTCCCCTGACAAGGTGCCAGGTATGGCCAACAGTTTTTTCTTTTTTTTGGAAACTCCCTAGGTCTCGTCCAATAGAGCATTTGTTATGCTGTTTTAAATATGTGATCTCATCTACAAAAATCCATCACATGATGCACTCAAAAATCCTTGATTATTGCTCCGTTTCCACCCTCCCTGGTGAAATTTGACCAATTAAAGATTCTGAAATCATCCTAGCAACATTGTTGTAAAATCCTGGATACCATCCTCCCAAAATCTTAGATGTTGCTAGTATGGTATTAGAAAATTGAACCATGTGATGGGTTTTCCCATATCACATCACACATATAGCCTACTGTGCAATAGTTTTAGGCACCCCTTAGATTTGTTGTTTTAGCAATGTTATGATGACCATATAAGTTGATTTCTCATTTAAGAAGTCAACTAGAAGATATAGGGAATATGAAAAACAAAACAAAAAACTGTGCATTTCTGGTTCACGGTCCAGTTTTCTGCATCCATTCGATTGGTTGTTTTTGCAGTGTTATAATGACCAATCTCGCAAGGGGGAAGCTGAAGCCGATTGATACTGATAGTTTGATAGATCGAAGATCTCAATAAAAAGCTACAGCTGGAAGAGCTCATTGCTCTCTTAAAGTTGAAAAAACATGGCCAAAGATTTCAAACAGCCTTGATCAGGCATGACACTGTATTCCCATTTGGAAATATGAAGAGGGTCACCGGAGATGTACATATGTTTCAGGTGGCTCCTCCACTTTGTGCCATGCCAAAATGCTCTTGACAAGGCAGTGTCAGTTTAAGGGTGCGTCGGTCAAGTCAGAAGCTGATCTTGAGACCCTCGACCTCCGAGATTGTAGCTGGAGCAGCTTCTGGCAGGCCAGTCATGCCTGTCATTGGCTTGGATAGTGAACGACAGCAACATCAAGAGTTTCTTCCTTCTGTGACTTGTCATAACACTGCTAAAACAACAAATTCAATGGCAGCTTGCGACTGAAATTATACTATGTCAGAACAAAGCATGTTATGTGTACTTGAATAATAAATAAACAGTATGGTCCTAATGGCATTACTAAAGCAAAACATGAAAGGTAGCTAAGACTGCACATTAGCCTACTGTAGGCCAGGGTCAGAGTGGTAAAACTCTAAAACAAAAATTAGATAAACCTCACCTTCTCTAATGATATGATAATAAAAGCTGTTTTGTGCCTATTCAGCATATCACAGTTACATAAAATTGCATGAGTACACATAATGCACAAAGAAGATTGAAAGTAAAAAGTAAAAAAACAAACAAACAAACAAACAAACAAAAAAGAGACAAATATGTTTAGGGGTGTCGTGAGCAGAGAAGTTGCACTGTTGTAGGCTAGGCCATAGGCTAGTAATTATTTTGGGCCATAGTAGGTTAGGTTATAATAGGCTACAATAATTATCTTGTGTCTTGGGGGGGGGGGGGGCTATCATGGTGAAGTAGTGTTGATAAATGCCAGAAAGATCACAAAATGTTGCATGCGTTATCTCCTACCCACATGTGTAGGGTTTACCCAGAGAATTTCGGTTTACCACAGTACATGGGATGTAAAGAGTTAACATAGCAAACTCTCGCGATAGTCCCGTAGAGGACTGTAGTAAAGAACTCTGGGATCGCCGTCGTCCTCACTCTGATAACTGGGTTATGTCGTGTAGCGTTAGGACAAATTCCTTCGATTGGCATTTCGTAACAGACCCATGTCAATCGCGTGTTTTGACGAATATTCTTCTAAATATAGGTAGCTAAATATATTTGTTTGCGAAATGGAGGTTAATTTAGGCTCTCGATCTCCTAGAGAGGAGGGAGAGCTTGAAGATGGGGAAATTTGCGACGACGAAACTGAAGAAAAGCTGCTAACACAAGAAGGCATGAGGCCTAGACATGCTAACTCGACACGGTGTAATCGGAAATCCAAAGGTCCGGTACGAACATTGCCTCCCATGATGGGCTCCCCAGCGCAAGATTTCCGTGTGATGATGCCCTTTAACGTTAATCGCGGACCCCACTTGCATGGCCCTTTCCCCAATAGCCACAGACAACAGATTGGACCTAGTGGACCAGACCGATTGTTGCCAGGGCAGGATTGCAGTCCTAGTCCGCGATCCAGTTTTTGGGAACGCAGTCATCACACGTTAGGCAGACTACGAAATCGTGGTAACGTTAAAATGATAAATGAGGGACGAGGAGACTGGGCCCGTGGAGGCAGAGGAGATGGCGGTGGGGGTCCGAGGGAGAATGGCCGGCCTCCCGTGAGTCGGTATGCCTTTGGGGACAGTCAGTATGCCTTTGGGGACAATCATTTAAATAGAAAGGTATCACCCCAGAGAAAACGTATCCTTTGGAATTTCAGTTAACTCAAATGTTCAATATTTACGGCTGACAACATTTGTAACGCTAGACCAAATTGCTCAGTTTAGCTTGCTAACGTTAGCCGTCTAGTTTGCTAACATGTTAGAGAACAATGTGTTTTATGTTTATCAGAAAAAGGAATGACAATGAAGTATAACTCTTGACGTTTGTAAGTTAACCGTACGTTTATAGCAATATATACATTATGATATTATATTAAATATGTACATATAGAGAGATGCATTTAAATCTTCACCCCTTTTTTTAGACAACTCCCATATTGTATAACAACGCATAGACATGTCATGTCAACTACAGAAGTAGACCCGAACGAGCTAAAGAAGGCTATTTACTATTTGTTTTACAATTCATATAGATGTGTGTGTGCGTTTCTTTTTATTGTAACACGTCTTCATCTGTTGAAATCTTGAGTCACAAGGGGTCCTGAAGTGTTTACGTAAGCAGGGACATAGTTCATTATTGAATTCGTATTTCCCTTACGAGTTTTCAGTCACTCACTTACTTACTTTTCCTGAGCCATGTCCCCCAGAAAAGCCATTTGGAAGAAACCAGATAAGAAAGCAAGCTTACAGTGCACCAAAGACTGAGAATGGTGTCGAAGAGAGCTTTGAGGATTTGCTCATCAAGTACAAGGAAATCCAGCTCGAACTGGAGTGCATTCGTAAGCAGGCCGAAGCAGCTTCTAGTGTTACTGCCTCCCCAGATGCAGAAGTAGAGACAGAGACAGCTGATGTTGAGAAGGAGACCAACACCTCAGAGCAGCCACAAGATCCCGAACAGCAACTTGAGGTTGAAAAGGAGGAGGAGAAGAAAGCCTTTCAGGCCTTCAACATCAAGCCCCTGAGACAGAAGCTTCTGACACCAGCTGAGAGGGATGCCCTCAACTCTAAGGTGACAAATGAGTCAGAGAAGAAAGAGGAGGAGCCCGGTGCTGTAGAAGAATCCACGACAGTCAAAGGTCAGTATTAGTGTTTGGCACATGTTGGCTACATATTGCCTTGTGATGTTCTTTATGGAAGTCCAAATTACGTTTTGTAGTTTTTTTTCTTGATTCATGATGAGGAATTTGGTTAAAAAAAATGAGGACACATGCAATTGAAAATGAAAAAGGGAATGCAATTGAATTGTCTGCCCATGATATGAACTAGCTGTACCAGCTGTAAATTCATTCAAATAAATAATTCAGATGTTAATGGTGTATTTGGAGCACATTATAATCACCTCCAGTATCTCTCGTAGTGCCAATAGTAATCTCTTCGGATGAAATAGCATTGCCCAAAATGGTTCAGAGACTGTCTGTGGTCAGCACACTCTGTCCCTGCTGTGTTATCTGGCACAGTAAACAGTAAATCAGCTCAGAGGAGGATGCCAACTCCTGGTTGTGGGAAAAAAATGTCAATGTTCCAGAAGGCCTTACTCAATCACCATGGACTCTGAAGTAAGATCTGTTTTTTTTTATTATATATATCTAAAGAAGCAGAAGCAGAAGTAGAAGATGATGAAGATGACACGGAGTCAGATTTCAACATATCCTGTTTGTCCAGCGCAGAGACCTCCCTACTGAAGGTATAGTCCCCCAGATTTTTCTACAACTATATTGAATGGAGTTGTCTGACCATTTTCATCCATATGCCCTGCAACTCAATGTTTTTGCTCTCTGATTGTGTGTGTGTGTGTGTGTGTGTGTGTGTGTGTGTGTGTGCGCGCGCGCGCACGCCTGTCTGGATGGGTAGAAGGGGAAGGAGAAAGGTCGGGATGAGGAGGACGAGATGTCGGAGCTGCAACTGCGGCTGCTGGCTCTGGAGTCTGCCAGCAGGAAGTGGCAGCAGAAGGAGCAACAGGTGATGAAGGAGAGCAAGGAGAAGATCAACAAGGCCAAGCCCTCGCAGAGCGCCAGCCCCCAGGAGCGCTCCAAAATGGTGACCAGGTCAAGCGCTGGCACCGCTGCTGCCGCCGCCGCCAAGCCCCAAGAAAAGGGGAAGCCTGGTGCCGACAAGGGCAAAGCTGGCACCAAGGCGCACGCCACAGGGAAGAAAGCCATCACACCCGGTAGTTGCCTGACTTAACTCACTTTCAAAACAAACTGATTGCTTGAAAATCAGATGACTCAAACTCATCCATAATATTCATAATATTGATAATGATGGAAAGTCCTTTTGTTTTTGCTTCCTTATTCATATTAATGAACGAAACCAAATTGAAAGGACAAAAAAAATAACTGATTTAAAAAGTCAGTTTGTTTTTGCGATCATTATTCTTATCATTGATAATATTTGAGAGATAAAACATGCTTCTACCACTGTGCGTAGAACCAGAAAAAGAAAAGAAGTTGCACACAAAAGCTGAATCATAAGAACTTGTATTGATAACATAAACCGAAATATATTATGAGCCAAAGACAGAAAAAAAATGGGAGGCAGACACCACTGTGTGGGTGCGTTTCATGCAGCGTTTATACGTCCTCCCTCGCTCCTCGATGCCTCGATCCTCACTGATCTACATAAAGAATGATGGGGGGGGGGGGAAACAATGAGATAGTCTATCCAGTGTTAGTTATAGATCAGTGGGAACGCCCCTCGAGGATCGAGCATCGAGGATCGAGGAGGCATAATGAGAGGCACCCCATGTGTACATCTCTCTCTCTCTCCCCTGACTAACTGGGCGTGGGGCTGTGCCCTCTGGGGGTGGTCCAGCAGGTTCGGCGGCCAAGCAGGCGTGGCGGAAGCAGCAGCTGCGGGCGTGGAAGCTGCAGCAGCAGCGCGAGCAGGAGGAGCAGCAGCGCCGGCGCCAGGAGGAGGAGGAGGAGCGCCGCAAGCGCGAGGAGGAGATCCGCAAGATCCGCGACCTCTCCAACCAGGACGAGCAGTACAACCGCTTCATGAAGCTCGTGGGCGGGAAGCACCACCCGCGCGTCAAGGTCAGACGAGTGTCTCTGACACTGTGTCTTTGTGTTTATGACCATCAAGACGCACCGTATTCGTGTGATACTGTAACTGTGTGCTGCACAGCTGGCAGCACACCCAGTTCTTTGCAAAATGATTTTGACCTTTTTCAATGCTTGCGTGTGAAAAGCTCACTCTTTGTTGTTAGGCAAGCTTTCATGATGCAATAATTAGTAAATAAAATAACCAAAGAAATTAACATTTTAGAAACACGTTTTTGATTTTGAACCTCCATGGTTCAAAGATGAAGTCTGTTACTATGATATATTTAGTTTTCTGTCTCGCTGTACTTTTAAGTCTTAAGCGTATCAAAATGACCAAGCTTGCAACCCTAATTAATTACTTAAGAAGTAGCAGTGGATTATGGCTCTCTAAAGGGTTGTTTTTTTTATTCTCTCCAGTCTGTAGATAATGAACACAGGAAGTCCCTGAGCAAACAGGGATTGGACACCTCAGGGAACCTCTACCAGTATGACAACTACGATGAAGTTGCCATGGACACGGACAGTGAGCCGGAGTCGCCAGGTGAATATCACAACCCCTAGATGCCCAGTAGACTAGAACTCTCGTCATGTGTGTGACATCTGTAAGCTTTCAATTAGCACCGCACGGTGACTCTGTGTGATGCACACGTTATGTCCTGCGGGAGTGATGTGACGCTGTAGAGGCAGGTTTGATGTAAGCAGTGTTTACTAGGAAGACATTTGAACCCTAAGGGGTGTGTGTGTGTGTGTGTGTGTGTGGAACTGTGTGTGTGTGGATCTGTGTGTGGAACTGTGTCTGTGTGTGGAACTGTGTCTGTGTGTGGAACTGTGTGTGTGTTGAACTGTGTGTGTGTGTGTGTAACTACGTGCTATCTATACTTGCTCATTTACTCTTTTCTTGGTTGTGAACAACTGGTTTTGTTTGTGAGCAAGTTATTCATAGAAATGTATAAGTGAACAGAAATTGGGATTATGGTGGGTGTCTAGCATTTGCGGCATTTTCTTCCAAGGTGATTTGGGACCAAGTGCTGGTTTGTTAAGATAAAGGGGGCCCTGAGATGGAGCTGCCGCCTTCACTAAGAAGGTTGGCGCCTTCTCTTCAGTTTAATGAGATTAGGGCAAAGTTTGGGGAGATGCCAACAGATGTCGGTTGTTAAGGGATAGAGCTTTGTTTTCAGTGAGTGAGAGTTTGGGTGATGTGGTCATTGAGTGATTGGAATACCACAAATGAAGATGCATGTTGGACTGATGAGTATAAGATTTGTGGTTTCCTTGTATCGTCATACTGCATCTGTTAGCCACACGACGTAGGTCCCCAGCACCGAGAATACAGCTCCCTGAGAATTCTGACTGACTGCTGACTCTGCCTGAGACTCTTTGAATGAATCCTGAGTTTTTGCACTACTAAGTGCGCTACCTGGGGGGTGGGGAAGCGTGTAGAGAAGGCTGATGTCTGTGATCTAACATGTGGCCTTGTTCCCCAGCTTCGTCCCCAGTGTGTGATCCCTTCGCAGCCGAGACGGCCACCTGTATTCCTCACATGCCCGCCTTTCCCCTGCACTCGACGCCACCCGGAATGGTAGGTCTCTACAGTGTGTGTGAACGGAGGAGGTGACTGTGTAAAATGTACAAAGTGATGCAGACAGAAAAGATGACGCCAAATGATGCTGTAATGCCTCTTTGTCTATTTCGGGACTGGACACACAGTTCATTTCCCAAAGCCAGTAACCTTTGGTTGTGTGACAACCATTTTTAGATTAAGCAAGCCTTCCAGTTTTTAAAGTGGAGTTCTTTGATATCTCTGCTGACTTTTGTCCTGTCTCACTTTATCCAGGAACAGGGCCTACGGTTCCTGGACCAGTTCAGCCTTGCCCATCCCGTGCCCCCTCCGCCTCTGCCCCCAATGCCCCCTCCGGACGAGCTGGAGCGGCCTCCCAAGCCCCCGTTCGCTGACGAGGAGGAGGAAGAGGAGATGCTGCTGCGTAAGGAGCTGCTGAAGGCTCTGGCCAACAAACGAGCCGTCAAGCCAGAGGTGGGCCTCCGAGAGCAAACTTACCCGCCACTGCTGGGGCTCTGGAAGCATGACATTCTGTTTACCCTTCAGTCAATTCATTAAGACACAGTGTTCTGCTATTGCTAGCTATCAGTCAGTACAGTCAGTTAGTTCTAAACCATTGTGTTCATTTTCTTTATATGGACTATAATTGAATCCAGTGCTTAGGTTTGACCTGCGGCCGCTTGGAGCATGCTGAAATGTGCTTTGCTCTCCCGCGTGTGTATGCAGGGAACTGTCCTGTCTGATGGTGTGTGTGTGACAGTGGACCTCACCCGGCAGTTCCATGTATTTTTAGTGGTGTTCCCTTTTAGCCCTATGGCTGATGAGCTGTTCTTGCAGCTGTCACGAGTCATTTGGGCCACTGACTTCTAGTGAACACGAATGCTGCATTCCTACTGTGGGTTCTATTCCATCTATCATGTCCGCCTTGAGGACCTTGACTGAACTGTGTTTCCTGAAGCTGATGAAACTCAAGGCAACGTTTTTAGCAATGTTGTTGGGTATTGTTTCTCTGTCTGTCATTGATATTGGACAACATTTTTTTCTTCATTTTTTCCCTAGAGTATTTTAGTCATTTCATTTTTGGCAATTCACTATTGTAAGCTTAGTAGGCAAAATGCCACGGTCATCTAATCAAAACACATTTAACAGGTTATGTGGTTGCCCAGCAACATAGTCACAAAAAATTCTCATGTTTCCACAACATCGGATCGAATCAGCCATTTTGCCAGAACCTTGTGGGCATTTAATTTTTGATAAGAGCATCATAGGGACATTTTGACCATTGTCCTGACATAAGGACACAAGGACATAAAGACTTTGTTTTGTGATAACACAGGTTTTGATTTGCTTTGGAATGACCAGAAGCATAGGGGTTTTGAGTTCCAGTAAGCACAGGATGAGGCATGATGGGAGCTGTGGGAGCAGTGTGGTTTGAACATGTTGCCCTTCCTTCCACAGGAAACCGTGTTGACTCACAGCGGGCCACCCTCTCCCGTGGTCAGACCGAGCCCTTTGCTGGTGGCTAGGAGCAACCTTGCAGCGGTCAACCTAAACACGGTCATCCCACCACCACGCCACCCCACCAGCAAGTTTGCACGGGGCAACCTAGCACCCCGGGCCCCACTAGTGGTAGGAACTTCAACTCTTGAGTCTTTATTATGTGCTCGCTACGAAGAAAAATGTTACGTTTGAAAAAAAAGACCCGGCAATGAGATAATGATTTCTTCAGAATTGTTCTTCCGAGAAATAATTCTACTCGCGCAACATTGACCAAGCAATGCAGAAGCACAGCAATTCAAACGAAGCTGCAACTTTGTAATGATTTTGTATCAGTTCTTGGTGCCAGTAATATAGATGTGTTAGTAATACATCAATAAGACTGGAACTATCTGTTTTAGAAATGAACTCAGCCCCCTCCTCTCTTTCAGTTGCCCAGGCACAAGGCAGTGGTGGTACAGCTGAACGACTCGGACGACAGCGACTCCGACTTTGAAGCCAGCAACTCCCCCGCTCCCTCCCATAGCATCTTTGGAGGCCTTGAGTCCATGATTAAAGAAGCCCGCAGGACTGTTGAGGTACGGCAACGATTGAACGCATATCTGAGGTTCTGGGGCCTATACTCCTCTTCATTCCTTTTATTTTTAGATGGCTGTCTGAGCAGATGTTTGTACCAGTGTGAAATCATTCTCACCAACAGTATTGTCTAGTCTTGTTTTATGTTATGAGGTGTTGCACAACAGAAGCATAAAATTTTTCTTTTTTTTCCGCATTCAGGCGACAAAGCCGAAAGGTTACAAATCGGAGAAGGAGAACAATCCCATCCGAATGCTGCCTGATGCCAGGAAACCAGAACATTTCTGGAAGGAGGAGCTAGCAAGGTAACTTATTTGTGTAGTGAGGGTGTTTTGTTGTAATTAGTTCATGTGCATATCTGGTGATCCTGGATGGGCTTCATTGGTCTCCTCTCTACTGCAGTCGGGAGAAGCAGCGGATGTCCAGACTGGATGCTATGAAAGTTCCGTCTCCGGTCGGCTCTGACTCAGAACTTGATGCCGCAGGCCGTGCTGCCACCCTTCGGCTTGCCGAGGCAGAGGACAAGTTAGCCAAGCACCGGTAAGGAGGAAGGGCCAATTTTCTTTTTTTTTTTAAAGATAATTTTTTTGGGCTTTTTATGCCTTTAATGGACAGGACAGTAGAGAGAATGACAGGAAGTGAGTGGGAGAGAGAGTCGGGGTGGGATCCGGAAAGGACCACGGGGCGGGAATCGAACCCGGGTCGCTGGCGTACGGTGCAGGTGCCCCAGCTAGTTGCGCCACTGCCGGGGCCAGAAGGGCCAATTTTCTGACCTGTCCTGGATTGGGAACACTCAGACCTAATCTGAGTGTTTCACCACTAACACAATCTTCCTAACACAATCAAGGTTTATCAGGCGAATTTGTTTCTTACTTCTATCAAACAACCTGTGAAGAGCTGTGGCACAAATACCTGCAGCGTCTGTACCACATTCGGGTCCAAGTGCCCATGGGGACCAGGGTTTCAGTCTAACCTGCGCTCATTTTCCGATCACACTCCATCTCTCCCCCAATCGCCTCGTGTCACTCTTCACTGTCCTATCTGAAAATAAGTCAATAAGCCCCAAACATTTATTCAAAATTGAAAAAGAACCTATGAAAGGGACAGCGCACTATTAGTCATTAACCTTGTTCAACAAGAGAATATGCCTTTAGCCAGGTTTTTAGCAAATTGCTGTTTTCCACCTTTAGTCCCTGGGCAGGTTGATGGAATAGTACATAGTACAATAGCACATGTGTGCATGTTGAGCGTTGTTAAGTAGGGTTCAGACCAAAGCGTCCCGACGAGACGAGCCGCGACGTTCTAAAACCTTGCGACTGCGACTCAACGTGTTTAATGCTCTGCGACGGCTTGCGACTGCTTGCAACTACGTGCAACTTCTAATTCACACCGCTGCAACTCCGTCTCGTCGCGTCGGGAATCTTTGGTGTGAATTGGCCTTTAAGCGTTGGGTACTTGTGCCGTGCAGGACGCAGCTGGAGAAGGACGAGAGCCTCCTGAAGCAGCTCCTGCAGCAGGAGCTCAAGAAGAAGGAGCTCCTGCGCGCTGCCGAGACCAAGGTGGCCAAGCTCCGCGAGCAGCTCCTGGCCTCCGAGAAGATCGTCAGCGCCAACCGCGTGCTGCTGAAGAAACTCCAGGAGCAGGTGAGGAGCTCAGGAGGCTGATGGAGCAACTTGAGTCACAGCTCTACCAAGAGCAGTTCTACGGCCGTAGCCTACCTTCACCGTGGATTTTGGTTTTACTCTTCACGGACCATATACTGTATCATTTTGTTTTTGATTATGTTGAATACTTTCTTGCTTTTTAAGTGAAAGAGAAAGTTTGATTTTAGATATCAAGATAAAAAAAAAAGATAGATAGATAGATAGATACTTTATTGATCCCCAAGGGGAAATTCAAGAAATCAGCCAGATGCACACCAGGCAGATTATGAGTTTCCTAACGTGTGCAGCCTGAGTCCCTCTGTGACACTGTGCCCTGTGTCCTCCGCAGATGTTGCGCGTGCAGCACCGCATCATGCTGAAGAGGCAGCAGGCCGTGAAGCTGAAGAGAGACGTGGCCCAGGCCCAGGAGTCCACGCGCGGCGGCGCGCTCAAGCGCAAGAACGCCTCGCCGCACTACTCGGTAAGAGTCGCCGCCATTTCCCGTCTGCGCCGAAATGAACCGCAATGCTGCACTGTCATTTCCCTTTGCTAGACATTGTGGTTTACTTACTTTTTAAGGTACAGTAAATTCCTGTGCATTAGCCGCCTTGTGTATAAGCGACAGGACAGTGACAGGACAGAAACAAAACCATGAATACCATATTAACTGGCGCCATGTATTAACCTCATAGCTGAAGAAATTTTGCATAATCGATGTATGAACTGCGGCTAATAGTTGGGAAATTACTGTAGGTGGCTTCTCTTTTTTCTGTCTGTCCTTTCACCCTACTTAATTTGAGCTTAGAGTCTTTTAGAGTCTTCCCCGTGAGCAAAATAAAACTGGTCGCTATATTATCAAATCGCAGTGTAACAAAGGTTTGTAATATTGAGGTTTTTTTTTTCACTATGTAGTTTTTCTTAAAAGTTTATGGAGCATTATGGACAAACTAGTGAGCCATGCAGACACCCAGCAGACCGCTTAATACTGATGAAAGCTTGTTTTGTAAATATTGTTGGCGATGTTGTGTTGTGAAGTAGAGCCCGACCGATATGGGATTTTGAGGACCGATACCGATATCGATATTTGAGCGTTTCCATAGCCGATAACCGATATATCGGCCGATAATAATTTTTAACCAACATAATTTAAAAAACTTTCTCCTATAAAATGTTGATCAAGATGGGGCGTTATCTGTTTAAACAGGCCTAACCATCTGGTTTCCTAATAAAACATTCTTATACAGTATTTTTTTTAATTAAATAAGTAGTGTGGTCTTTTCACCTTTGATAACCACCATTGCACAAAATATTATTTTTACTTTACCTTTAACCTTTGTAAACCATGCTTGGTGTTAACACCTTCGTTGAAATGCAAAAAAAAATGAAGACTAGAACAAAGGAGTATGTGAGTGTATGTGGGAATTAAGGTTAGCTCTGAAGACTTGTTTCATATGCTCATATTTATTTTGTGTGCCGTCTTCGTGAGCTTAATGTAACAATTTACACTCACTGACAGCACTGATAGGACCCCCATGGACAGCCTGAGCGATCTTTGTGAACAAGTCAACAGCAGATTAATACAGTAGTTAGCAAACAGAGGTGTTTTTAAGGATGCATCATACGACTTCCACCGGCTAAATCAAAGATCCTTCATTACTCCGCTTTAACTCTCCCTCGCTAAATGTTGACGCAGCCTGTAACTAAATTAGCTCCCCTTATGATCAGAAAATCAACGGGATGACGGTCGGGGAGAGACAATTACAGTGCTGCTAACAATATCCTCAGTATAACCACGTTTATGTTTTACAAATACAACAACATTCAAATTAGCCTCCAGCACTCAACAATGCTAACGTTCAATTTATTTTAGCTTTGGACTTAACATTGTGACCGGTGGCTCTAAGATTAACGTTAGTCTACAGCAGTAAAAATCAAGCATGTCCGATACATTCTTGCATTTATTTAGGTTTTTAGAAGAAATGAGAATTACATTTCACGAGAAAATCATCCTACCATGAACACACAAACGACTTCAGAAAACTATGACACGCAAACTGCAATTTGTTGTCGTTGTTTAGGCAGTAGAACTAACTAGTCAAGCAGAGTGCGTGTCTTGCAGTAAGAAGATGCGCCCTCTGGTGGAATACCACGTTATTGCAACACTAGAAATGTGAATGGAGGATCAATATTCGGGTTTCCTTTATTTAATTAAAAAATATTTATCGGCCGTTATAAAATATTTATCGGCCGATACCGATAGTTTTGAAAATGCCTAATATCGGCCGATAATATCGGCCGGCCGATATATCGGTCGGGCTCTATTGTGAAGGTTTTTCTTACTCTTCATGGGTTGTCTTTCACACGACCATAGAACTACCCCAATAATAGTTCTTCACTTACAAACTTCCTCAAAAAGTGGCAGGTTAGGTCATAGCGTTGCTTTTGAGATTGACCGTGATTTGTGTTTTGTCTATTTCCTCAGCCCGGCAAGATCCCGCGCACCGCCTCCGAGCGGCACTTTGCGGACCTGATCGCCCAGAAGCAGCTGCTGCAGCAGCTGGAGTCGGAGTACGCGCTGCGGATCCAGAGGCTGAAGGAGGCGCAGGCGTTGCGGCAGCAGGCCGAGCACCAGCACCAGCAGCGCAGCGCCCCTCCCCAGCGGCAGCCACTCCCCGCCGGCCCCTTCCCCTTGCCCCAGCCCTCCCTGCACGACCTCACGCAGGACAAGCTGGAGCTGGGCAGCGAGGACCCGGAGCCGGACGACGACGACGGCGACGACGACGACGAGCAGCAGCCCTCCTTCACCACGGCTTCGTCCAGCAGCCCCGTGCTGGCCTCCTCCGGGACCGCGGCTGCGCCGGTCACCCCCACCACCCGCCGACGCTCCTTCCGTGACTCGGGCGCCTTCACCAAGCCCAAGCTGCAGGTCCCCAAGGCCCCGCAGACGTCCACCCCTGCCAAGGAGAGCCCGGCCAAGCCTGCCAAGCCCACCAGAGGCCGTGCTGCTGGCGGCCCCGACCTGCCGGAGCTCTACCTGGGGCTCAGCGTGGAGGAGCTGAAGCAGAGGGACCTGAGGGCTGATGCTCTGGACAAGCTGCTGCAGAGCGAACTCGCTGCACTAGGGGGCGCTGTAACGGAAAGGATTCCTTGTGGAAAGGTACGAAAATGTCCATAGAGGCGACAATCACAATATCTGGGCCATAATGCAATATTGTTGTATTTTTTTTTCCACATTTGAACTTTTATAAATATTGTACAATTTATACTTTTCTAGATATTACAAAATATGCCATTTTATTATGATAATAGATTGATGTATTTCTTCCTACTTTAAAAAAAAATCTGCTCTCTGTTCACCTCTGAGTAAGTGGCCCATTGTGCCAAATCTGAGTATGTCCAATTGAATGGCCTCTCTTGGTGGATTCATCTTTTCCCCTCTCCCACAGGCGATACAGGTCGATGTGGACCCGCTGACCACTCCAGCCAGCCGTGTGGAGTTGAAGCCAGTTCCCTTCGGAGCATATCACAGTCCACTGTTGGCTTTCAAGTCATACAGGTCAGCCATTTCACAATTCTCTCAACAGCTGTGTGATCTCTCATGTCTGTCCCTGTTTTCCCCCATTGCACCCACAGACTGCTGATTTGAATATTTCTCATTTCCTTCCTCCTTTAGGTTCAGCCCGTACTTTAGAACAAAAGAGAAGCTGCCGCTCAGCTCTGTGTCTTATAGCAACGTCATTGAGCCGAAAAAGGTTTTCTGTCGCTTTGACCTCACAGGCACGTGCAACGATGATGGCTGTCGGTGGTGAGTATGTGGACTGACCAGTGCTTTAGCTGGAGTGTCGTCATATCAGGAATTGGACATTGTTTTTCACTCTGATAATATCACTCTGACTTAATATCTCTGTGTGTGTGTGTATGTATTCAGGCAGCACATGAGGAACTGTACGTTAACTGGAAACCAGTTGTTCCAGGATATCCTCTCCTACAACCTCCCTTTAATAGGCTGTTCAGAGAACAGCAGCACAGAGGAGATCAGCGTGGCCACAGGTTCGGCCCTTTACAATTCTTACTACATCTTTGCAATGCTACTCTGTTTAAGAATACTCATTTGCCAAAATAAACAAGATGCATGTTAAGTAGTAAACAAATTGACGCATACATTTGATGATGATTGTAGATATTATTGTTATTGGCAGTAGTAGCAGTAGTATTGTTCTGGTAGATGTCCTGCTGTTGTAGTCATTGTGAATTCAGTGTTTTCTCTGTCAGACCGTTTCTGCATTCTCCCAACATGTTTGTGTCCTCTGCAGAAAAGTATATCAAAAAGCTGTTCGGCTCCAATAGAGATCGCATGGGGACGGATCAGAAGGCAGTTCTGCTCATGAGCAAAGTGAATGAGAGCAAAGCCCACGGTAAGGGCTTGTGTATTGTTTTTATTAGGTATTATATGTGGGCTCTTTTCCTGTTGTGTACAGTATTGCTGTTTTGAAGTTCATGACATGCGTTGGTGGCAGTGGTATTTATATGGTGGCATAAATGTCTGGTTCAAGCTATTCAACCATCCTACACTTAGGCAATCAATCTATTGTCTGGATGCAGGACGTTCTCACTCTGGACACCCCTTTTGATAATGACCTGTGCGTTTCTGCTGTCTTGCAGTGCCTCCCCACACCACCTGCAAGGAGAGGAGGAGCTGGAGGCCCGAGCCTCAACGGCCGCCCCCGGTGGACGAGCCCTCGGACAGGGAGGAGGATCCGCTGGAGGCCCCCACTCCAAGCCAGTACGGTGAGCAAACCCAACGCCATCCCACCCTGCGTGGGGCAAAGCACATCCTCGGACTTCCGAATCCTGACAGCGTACCGCAGTTGCATTGAGAGAAAGTCCGGTTGGTTTTTGGACTGTGTGACTGAACATAGTGTCTCTTCTTGCAGAGATGAGCACACAGCCCAACCTGTCGGCTCTAGACGTCTGCATCAACCCCGACGACAAGCGGTACTTTGACAGCGAGACGGACGACATCTCCAACCTGGAGACCAGCGTCTTGGAGAGCCCTAAGGACGTGCAGCTGTGGATCAAGCTGGCCTTCAAGTACCTCAGTCAGAAGGACATGTAAGTCCTAGTGTGTTTTAGGACATGTGGATCAAGCTGGCCTTCAAGTACCTCAGTCAGAAGGACATGTAAGTCCTAGTGTGTTTTAGGACATGTGGATCAAGCTGGCCTTCAAGTACCTCAGTCAGAAGGACATGTAAGTCCTAGTGTGTTTTAGGACATGTGGATCAAGCTGGCCTTCAAGTACCTCAGTCAGAAGGACATGTAAGTCCTAGTGTGTTTTAGGACATGTGGATCAAGCTGGCCTTCAAGTACCTCAGTCAGAAGGACATGTAAGTCCTAGTGTGTTTTAGGACATGTGGATCAAGCTGGCCTTCAAGTACCTCAGTCAGAAGGACATGTAAGTCCTAGTGTGTTTTAGGACATGTGGATCAAGCTGGCCTTCAAGTACCTCAGTCAGAAGGACATGTAAGTCCTAGTGTGTTTTAGGACATGTGGATCAAGCTGGCCTTCAAGTACCTCAGTCAGAAGGAAATGTAAGTCCTAGTGTGTTTTAGGACATGTGGATCAAGCTGGCCTTCAAGTACCTCAGTCAGAAGGACATGTAAGTCCTAGTGTGTTTTAGGACATGTGGATCAAGCTGGCCTTCAAGTACCTCAGTCAGAAGGAAATGTAAGTCCTAGTGTGTTTTAGGACATGTTTGCGAGGACGGTCTGGTCAGCTCTAATTCTAGATCATCTTGGACTTCAGTCAGTCATTGAAAATAGTATGTCATTAAACCTTATGTATTGTTGACTCACTTGGTAAATTAGTACAAATATATATTGTTACAAGCCTGGCTCAGAGCAAGCAACAGAGAATAGGGAAAGGCACACGCGGAGTAGCGATATATATATTAGATTTATTAAATGAAATAGAATTGAACAGAATAGGTTAAGTAACGTCAGTAGTGGAGTTAAACTTAGAAATAAAAGTGTATGCAATCAGTATATGAGGTGCAATGAATAAGCAAAGCAAAATCCTAAGTCGGTGCGGGAGAGACAGAGCAGCGGCGGTCGACCTCCAGCCTCGTCTGGAGAACTCTTTTAAAGGCCCAAACCAGGAAGTAATTACTGCAACTTCAAACACCTGCGCCCAGCTCACCTGTAGGAGACAGACGTAGGACAGACAGGAGGAGGAGCCAGGCAAAGCCGTGACACCTCCCCCCTTAAGACAGAGGCCTCTCAAAGAGAGACTCTGTAAAATTACTCACCCCTCCCCCAGCACCCAAAACAGAACAAATATCAAATTCTAAATATAAATCAACAATTCATATTATTATTTTTTTTTATATTAGTAAATATCAAATGTTAAAAGTACTCAGCTTTTGTCTAGGGGTTTTGGCTTGGACTCATCACCCAAGCCTACAAAGCAGATGAAACATGGATTACTTGAAGTCAGCTGGCCCCCATCCACTCAATCAATCACTCCCCAGAGATTCCAACCACCCTCCCTCGAACCCAAGGCTCCAGCAAGTCCCGGTACCTGGAAAGCCAAATTTTAAGGAGACTAGGCAGAGAGAGAGATGATATACTAAAGAGAGAGAGAGATAGAGACATGAGGACAACACAATGGTTCACTCTGGCTCACACGGGGCACGGGACAAGGCGTCGGCCATGATATTGTCCACACCCCGAATGTGCCGGATCAATAGGCTATATGGTTGTAAAAACAATGCCCAGCGCATAAGGCGCTGACTTGGACTCTTTAAAGAATGTAAGAATGTTAGTGGATTATGATCAGAATAAATGGTAACTGGAACAGCGCCCCCACTTAAATAAACGTCAAAGTGTTGTAATCCCCATATTAAGGCTAGTGTTTCTTTCTCGATGGTCGAATAATTCAACTGGTGGCGGTTAAACTTTTTAGAAAAGAAACAAACTGGCCGGTCTACATCCTGCTCGTCCCTCTGCAGAAGTATGGCTCCAGCACCCACGTGGCTGGCGTCGACCTGCATCTGGAATGCCTGGTCCATGCGGGGAGCCATTAACACAGGAGCAGATGTCAACAACAACTTCACATTATCGAATGCAGCTTGACAAATTGGTGTCCAATCAAATTTAACACGGCCCTTTAAAAGGTCGGTCAGTGGGGCAACGACAGTAGAAAAGTTGACACAAAAGCTACGATAATATCCCACCATTCCTAAAAAGCGTCTAAGCTCAGGTTTAGTAGCGGGAACAGGGAAATCATTGATAGCCACCACTTTTGCGTGCACAGGCCTCACCTGGCCTTGCCCCACCACCTTCCCTAGATAGACAACTGTCGCCTGAGCAAACTCGCACTTAGCGAGATTTACAGTGAGGCGAGCTCCCTCCAGCCGTGTAAAGAGGGCTCGGATACGCTCAAGATGTTCAGACCACCCGTCACTATATACGACCACATCATCTAAATAAACAGCGCAGCCCTGTAAACCAGAGACTACGCTGTTCATTAGTCGCTGAAAAGAGGCGGGGGCGTTGCGTAACCCAAAACTCATGACAGAGTACGAATACAGACCAGACGGCGTTATAAAGGCCGAAACCTCCCGAGCCCTAGGTGACAAAGGTACTTGGTAGTAGCCTTTAAGTAAATCAAATTTACTTACAAATCTGGCCGATCCTACTCTGTCAACACAGTCTTCAACCCTAGGGAGAGGAAAAGAATCTGGCTTTGTGATGTTATTTAGCTTCCGATAATCGGTACAGAATCTATACGTCCCGTCAGGTTTACTAACTAAGATGCAAGGTGAAGCCCAACTTGAATAAGAGGGTTCTGCCAAACCATTATCCAAGAGATACTTCACCTCTGCCTCTAGGTGCTGCTGTTTCTCTGGTGACACCCTATAGAACCTCTGCCTTATTGGTGCAGCCTCACCCACATCAATGTCATGCTCGATGAGGTGAGTGCACGACGGTGTGTCTGAAAATAAAGCAGGAAAGTCAAAAATCAAAGACTCAACCTCTGATGCCCTCTCCTTGGACAAATGCCCGAGCAACGTGTCCAACTCAGACAACTTCTCTGAGTTCCTCAACCGAGGCTGGAGCACACAGTCATCTGGGCTAACCATATCCTCCTCACCACACGCTGCCACCATGTGGGGAGAGAAGCTAGTCATCCCAGCCACCGTAGCCAAAGCAACTGACTGAACCTGGTCACCAGTCTCTGCTGCCCCAGAAACTGGAGACCTGCTGTAATAGGGCTTCAAAAGATTAATGTGACAGAGTTGCGTATTACGCCTACGGTCAGGGGTTGAAACTAAATAGTTCAGGTCTGACACCTGCCGAACAACCGTATAGGGACCTGTGTATTTAGCAAGGAAGGGGGAACCGGCTATCGGCAACAATGCCAGAACCTGATCTCCAGGACTGAACACCCTCGGCTCAGCCCGGCGGTCATACCAACTCTTCATTTTCTTTTGAGCTTTAGTCAGATTCTCTGTAGCCATCTCACACGCCAAGAACAACTTCCGGCGGAAGCCGTTCACATACTCCAACAAGTTAGTGGGACTCTCAGGACACTTCAGCTCATCCTGCAAGACAGCTAAAGGCCCACGAACTCTATGGCCAAACACCAAGTCGTTAGGTGAAAAACCTGTACTCTCCTGTGTTACCTCACGTGCTGCAAGTAACAACCACGGGAGCCCTTCCTCCCAGTCTTTATTAAGCTGAACACAGTATCCCCTAAGAAGTGACTTGAGCGTCTGGTGGAAACGCTCCAGAGCACCTTGGCTCTGGGCGTGATAAGCACTACTAAGCTGATGTTTAACACGCAGCTGCTCAAGCACCTCTGCAAACATACGTGATGTAAAATTAGAGCCTCGGTCACTCTGAATAGTCTGAGGGATGCCAAAGATGGAAATAAACTGCGAGAGAGCCCTCACCACAGACTTCGTAGAGATGGTACGTAATGCATAGGCAGCAGGGTAACGGGTGGACTGACACATTACAGTCAACATGTAAACACACCCAGACTTTGATGGAGGCAAGGGTCCAACACAATCAATTAGCAAATGCTCAAATGGGTTCCCTAAAGCTGGAATAGGGTAAAGTGGAGCTGGCTTGATCACCTGATTAGGCTTTCCAGTTAACTGACATGTATGACAGGTCTTAATGAAGCATGCCACATCCTTCTTCAGGCAAGGCCAAAAGAAGTACTTCATAAGTCTGTCATACGTCTTCCGCACCCCCAAATGGCCTGCTATATCACCATGAGCTGTCTGTAGTACCAAGTCTCTGAACTTCACAGGTACTACTATCTGAAAAACAGGATCCTCAAACACATCATTAATCTGCGGCATCCACTTACGGACCAACAGCCCCTCCTGAACAAAATAACCCCTTGCTGCACTATGTAGCTCCTCAGCAGGACAAACCCCAGCAAACAGTTCACTCAATGTTGCATCCTCCTTCTGAGCTGCAACAAAATCATCAAGTGACACGGACGGTAAATCTGGCAAAACAATAGGCTTCAAAACAGGCTTACTGTGTTTCTCCTGAACTTCAGCTCCAGAGGCACGGTTCATGGCACGTGTTACTGCACATGCAGTGAACACCTCAGGTAAGCTCTGCAGGCTACTATCAGCACCTGATGGGATAGATGGAACACTTTTAACCACCACCGGTGGCGGCACATCACGCCAGACACGCTCACCAGCCAGGTTATTACCCAAGATGAGATGTACGCCATCTACAGGCAATGAAGGGCGTACAGCAATGACTACCTCACTCTGCACCAGGTCTGATTGTAGCTCAATCCTATGCAGAGGAACAGTTACAACCTGCAACCCAATCCCTCTAACTAAAACATTGCCAATGGTGGAATCACTAGAAAAAGGCAAAACAGACTCTAGCAGAAAAGACTCAGATGCCCCAGTATCTCTAAGAATCTTAACTGGCACCTTTGCAGAACTGCCCACCAATGATACGAAACCATCTGAAATGAAAGGAGAATAGTCATTTACATCAGTTTTAATTACATCAGAAATGCTGTACTGACTAGATCCAACAAGGCTGTCAGCAGAGAAGTTCGATGAGACCACACCCACTTCAGGGTTAGGCCTCATCCCTGTGTGAATGACGTCAGATTGTGCGCGCACACCTGAAACAGCAAGGGCCACAGGCCTTGCTGCGCCAGGTTTGCTCTTCTGACCTCTCCCCTTCAAACTTGGACATTCATTCTTCCAATGCCCCTTTTCTGAACAGTAGTGACACACATTCGGATCTGCCTTACCACGAGACTGCTCTCTGGCAACATAATGATTAGAAGCATTGGAAAATCCCGAACGTTCACTGAAACGGCCAAAGCGCTGCTCGCGATAGCCCTTACCCGGATTATGTTCTTTAACATTATTCCTGTGTGTTAAAACATATTCGTCAGACAAAACTGCGGCGTCTGCTGCTGTTACGACTTTCCGCTCATTTATATAAACTGCAATTCGATCAGGGAGGATGTTTCTAAATTGCTCTAACACAATCAGATTACACAGCCCATCAAAGGTAGCCACGCCTACTGCAGCGCACCAACGATTGAAATGAGACTTCAGCTCTCTTGCTACCTCGGTGTAATTCTGCTTTTCTCCCTTCTTCCAATTACGAAATCGCAGTCTATATGCTTCTGGAACCAACTCATACACTTTAAGCACAGCATCCTTCACGTTGTTATAAATCTTCCTATCAGCTACAGACATTGCAATAAACGCCTCCTGCCCTTTTCCGACAAGGACGCTCTGGAGTAACAAAGTGCGTTCAAAATCACTCCACCCACAATCATCTGCCACACTTTCAAAAAGTGAAAAGAACACATCAGGATCTTTCTCGTTAAACCTGGGAATCAATCTGGTCATCTTAGCGATATCAGGGGTGCGTGCTGGCCCAGTAGGAACAGCGCCACCGCCATCATCTACAATTTTCCCTTCTTCGATCAACCTCAAACGTTCTAACGCAATATCGCGATCGTTTTTTATCTTATTATATTCTAGTTGCCGTTCAGCTTCCCTTTCTTTATGTTGCAATTCCAACCACTCTTTTTGTTGTTCAAATGTCCAACCTGTATTACTTAACGCACCCAATGGTGCAAGCGGTGTTGAAACATCGTCAGGCTCCAATTCACTCATCGAATCTATGGATGGCAAAACTTTTCTATCAGACAACTTAGTTTTAACAGCCCGTCTTATCTGCGCCAATCTCGCACTCTTCTTCAAGCCCAATTTCAAATTGTAATGATCGCAAACCTTACGCAACTGCACCTTCGTCAAAGTATCCAAAACCTGATCTGATGGAGCTGCGAGAAAATCATCCACAACATCCATTCATTAGCCTACGGACTGTTTACTAATTTGCTTTCACCAGCCAAACTCTAAACGATCTTTCTTTTAACAATTTAAGTGCGGCCCCCACACTGCAGTTACAAGACAAAAAACAAACGGAGTTGCCCTGCACCGATCCCCTTCATGCATACCCCAAGAACAGAGATTTTTATGCACGATATCAGCGGCGCCTAACTTCCCCGACAAAATGCCGTTAAAGCAAGCATCCACGACTGTGCCCTCCGCCCAAGATATAGCACAAAAACAAAAAAACAAAATAACAAACAAGCGTTTAAACGCTTAGCAGGTATTTGCAAAGCTCCAATGGCTACACCATCAATTAACAATAGCCTAATTCTGTCTCGCAATCACAGCGAAGGCCCGCACTTACCCCTCAATGGACCGCCGCCAATACTTTAACCTGGCTGTATTTAAACAACCCCAGGCACTTAACGAACCAAATTGTCTCCCGCACCGACGCAACACAAACTACTTACTAAATCTAATCGACGTGCGTCTTTCCCAATAATTTGCAATGCGCTAGATGCTTTAACAAACAAACTTAGGCTACTGCGCCGGATCACCGAAGGATCCGAATACAGCTAACAAATTAGACACGTTAATCAAAACGGCCTACAATCCTTAGTGCACTTAACAATTAACACTACAAACTACTCAAAGTCAATTGAGCAATAGAAACAAAGACGCATATTTACCGATCGATGGCTCAAAAATCCCGGACGAGATCCCCAATTCTGTTACAAGCCTGGCTCAGAGCAAGCAACAGAGAATAGGGAAAGGCACACGCGGAGTAGCGATATATATATTAGATTTATTAAATGAAATAGAATTGAACAGAATAGGTTAAGTAACGTCAGTAGTGGAGTTAAACTTAGAAATAAAAGTGTATGCAATCAGTATATGAGGTGCAATGAATAAGCAAAGCAAAATCCTAAGTCGGTGCGGGAGAGACAGAGCAGCGGCGGTCGACCTCCAGCCTCGTCTGGAGAACTCTTTTAAAGGCCCAAACCAGGAAGTAATTACTGCAACTTCAAACACCTGCGCCCAGCTCACCTGTAGGAGACAGACGTAGGACAGACAGGAGGAGGAGCCAGGCAAAGCCGTGACAATATATATATATATATATATATATATATATATATACACTCTCTTGATCCCGTGAGGGGAAATTTGGTTTCTGCATTTATCCCAATCGTTGAATTGGTGAAACACACAGCACCCAGCACACAGGGAAGTGAAGCACACACAAAGTCGGAGCAGTGAGCTGCCTGCTACAACTGGCGGCAACCCTTCGGTTACCAGCCCGCAGCCCTAACCAGTAGGCCACGGCTGTCCCATAGGGGTTTAATAATAGGTTATTGTTTAGCATCATCTGTATGTACCTGAGCTAGCTTGAAAAGTCTCTCGGAAGTGCAGTATTGCACGAGAGTGGAGTGGAACTCTCATGAATGAGGCATTAGCTCTGCTACCACAGCTTAATGGTCAGCGCTCATCTGACTGTCACCCCCCCCCCCCCCCCTTTTTCAGCTCTGCAACGGAGCGTCTGGACGCGGCGCTGAACACCCTGTCGCGCGCGCTGGAGGACAACCGGGCCGACTCGGAGGTGTGGTGCCACTACCTGACGCTCTTCTCCCGCCGCGGCGGCAAAAGCGGCGAGCTGCAGGAGATGTGCGAGATGGCGGTGCAGCACGCGCCCGACTACGACGTCTGGTGGACCGTACGTGTATCTCTTGGCTTTCCTTGCGCCATGCCCCTGTGTGGTTTGGTTCTTGTTTGGTTATTGTTTGGTTATTGTTTGGTTATTGTTGGGTTGTTGTCTGGTTATACACTACTCACAGAAAGTCAGGGATATTTGGCTTATGGGTGAAATTTGTTGGCCTTTGTTTCAGTAAATTGTTTGCAAGAAGGAAATCACCATTGCATTCTTTATGTAAATGATATAATACTTTCATGATATAATATCATTGTAACTGAACTTTTTACATCTTCCATAAAGTTTACCCGAAAGCCAGATATCCCTAACTTATTTTGTGAATAGTGTAGTTTATTTGTTTCTCTGTCTGATAGGTGTGTTTCTGTTACTGTCTCCGCCTTGTCTCTCTCTTTGCCTCGTTCTTGTTCCTTACTCATATAATTTCTCCCTCCTTTCTGTGCAAGCATATTTTCACATAGAGGAGGCATAGCATCAGAGGCTGTCTTGCTTTGTGTGACGGGAGTGTAGAAATGCCTCAATTTTCCTTTCCTCCTCCACAGTACATGAACATGGAGAGCGCATTCGAGGGCAAAGACTTTGTCTGCGGCCGCATGCTGCACTACCTGGCGCAGACAGCAGATGGCAGCAGCGAGGAGCTGCGCTCGTTCCGCCTGCTGGAGTCCCTGCTGTACCGCGCGCAGCTCAGTCTGTTCGCCGGCCGACAGCAGAACGCTCTGGACATCCTACAGGTGCCCATCCCCTGTCCTTACTGGGATTATAAACCCGTGTGGATTATAAACAGGCAGATTATCAAGCCCTGAGCTCCATAATGCGGCCCGAAATATGTCAGTACTGCTACTGTTGAAGCCAAGGCTGGATGAGGCTGGACAATTCCATGAATTGATATCCATCTGTCATATATTGCTTTTGCGCAGTTTTGCATATCAATGAAATTGTTCTGGAAAAATGATGTGAACAAAATGGGTGTTAGTGAGAGAATATCATCAAATTCTCATCTGGAGAGAGGCTCTGCTTTTCATGAAAGCTAAGAAGATTTTTCACATTATTTATATAACCCTGCAAAACGAAACCAGTGGCTTTGGTAAAAGTTACAAAATGAAGTTATTGTGCTCACATGAACGACCATAAACTAAGCTTTCCAACGATACATATTGAGGGTATTGCACAAACTATAGCTAAGATAACCGCATTCAAAGTTGACGTGGTTCTCCCATCACGATATGCCAGAAAGAGGAGAAATCACCATTTTAAGCAGCGTAGACTACGGGAATGACTGCTAATGTGTTGAATCTTCACCGGGTTTAACAGTCAAAGCGTATGTTTTTCTGTGAGATGAGTTCACAATATGAAACTGTAGACTGTATACTGTCAAATTATGCGAAAACGTGAAATTCAACATTTTAACCCGGAAGTTTGTTTATTGTGGATTTTCTCAAAATAGCACCGTGCATAAAGCGACTGATTTCGCTTTGCAGGGTCACATACTGTATTAATTTCACACTCTAAAATGCCATGTGTCTTATCATTCAGTCACTCAGAAATGACTATTGATAGGCCCCAGCCGTGGCGCAACTGGCTGGGGCACCTGCACCGCACGCCGGCGACCCGGGTTCGATTCCCGCCCCGTGGTCCTTTCCGGATCCCACCCCGACTCTCTCACCCATTCGCTTCCTGTCTCTCTCTACTGTCCTGTAAAAAAATTAAAGGCACAAAAGCCCAAAAAATATACTTTAAAAAGAAATGACTATTGATAAATGGTGAGTAAATCTGACTTCTCATGTCCCCTCTCTGTGTGGACTAGAACGCGCTGAGGTCCGACGGAGAGCAGAGTCTGGCCGCACACTTGACCGCTTCGCACCGGGCTCTGGCCTGGCTCTGCCGCATCCACGCCACCGAGTTCGGACGGCTGCCCCCGGGCCTGTTCGACCCGGCCGACTCCAGCCCGTCGCGGCTGGTCTGCACCAAGCCCGCCCCCCTCCCCTGGAGTTCCGCGTCCGAGCTGCGGACGCCAGCTGACCAGCTCATCGGCCTGTTCCAAGGTAAGACCCCGTTGCTCATTCAGACATGCACGACCATTCGGGACATAAACGGCCATTGTGGAGCGCTTCGGTGCTACACTTGAAGGAGACGAGAATGGAGATTATCATCTTTGACAGGTAGTGATGCCTCACTGGCCGGTTTTTGTTCCTTTGTGCTCTTCCTCGTGTGTGTGTGTGTGTGTGTGTGTGTGTGTGTGTGTGTGTGTGTGTGTGTGTGTGTGTGTGTGTGTGCTTAAGTAATGCAACTGTGAAATGGATATTGAACCCCCACCAGTTAGAAATACTTAGCTGGCTTGACTAAGCAGCCAGACTGAGGTAACCGGAGAAGTTTGCACAGTCCCGGCGAACGGCTTTTCACTGTCTTGTCAGATGGTTTATCAGCCCTGAGAAAGGCCCAGGGTCCGTTTTACCTGCGACACCCGACACCGTGGAGATGGTCGCTCAGCATTGTGTGTGTTTTTTTGGCAGACGCCATTAAGGGCTGCTCAGAGGAGGCCTCGCCCCACAGCGACGACCCGTCGCCAATGCTCGCGCTTCACGCCAACCTGGTCGCCCTCTACCGCCAACTGGACAGGTGAGCGCACCTCATGTTGTTGTTTGTTTGTTTGTTTGTTTGTTTGTTCATTTTTATCAGTGATGAGAGTGTTTTTGAAAACAAAACAAAAAAAACATGGGGTAGTCACAAGCACTGGAGCTTCCTAATACCCATGCAGATTCGGTGTGAACAATACTCGTTTATAAAGTTAGATAGCTACTATTGATCCCCAAGGGGAAATTCAAGAAGAAAATAAAGTTGGCGCATTACTGTGCAAAGGCTTATGTATGCATTTTACTGATACATTTCTACTACTACTACTACTACTACTACTACTACTACTACTACTACTCCTATTAATACTACTAGTCCTATTAATACTACTACTACTACTACTACTACTACTACTACTACTACTACTACTCCTATTAAAGGGATAATCCGGAGTGAAATGCACTTTAGATCAATTTTTCGGACTATTGGGAGTACATACGTTGAGTTGACACCAAAATCATGTCATTCGGATGTATTTTGAGAAAGTTCGAGTTCACCGTTTTTAACCAAAACTCGTTAGCCTGTAAGTGACCGGGGCAGGTCCTTTCGCCACTACAAAACGCTATTTTTATACCTCTTCTACTGTTCCAAACAACACTACACTTACGTGGTAGTGAGTAGAGGGTCCCTAAAGCCAAACCGAAGTATCCCCACGTCTTTATGTGGTCGGATAGAGAGTCCAGAATGAATTTAATCGAGTCAGTACCTTCCGGAAATGTCGGTGCGGCAACTTTCTCAAAATACATCCAAATGACATGATTTTGGTGTCAACTCAACGTATGTACTCCCAATAGTCCGAAAAATTGATCTAAAGTGCATTTCACTCCGGATTATCCCTTTAATACTACTAGTCCTATTAATACTACTACTACTACTACTACTACTACTACTACTACTACTACTACTACTACTCCTATTAATACTACTAGTCCTATTAATACTACTACTACTACTACTACTACTACTACTACTACTACTACTACTACTCCTATTAATACTACTAGTCCTATTAATACTACTACTACTACTACTACTACTACTACTACTCCTATTAATACTACTAGTCCTATTAATACTACTACTACTACTACTACTACTACTACTACTACTCCTATTAATACTACTAGTCCTATTAATACTACTAGTCCTATTAATACTACTACTACTACTACTACTACTACTACTACTGCTACTCCTATTAATACTACTAGTCCTATTAATACTACTACTACTACTACTACTACTACTACTACTACTACTACTACTACTACTCCTATTAATACTACTAGTCCTATTAATACTACTACTACTACTACTACTACTACTACTACTACTCCTATTAATACTACTAGTCCTATTAATACTACTACTACTACTACTACTACTACTACTACTACTACTACTACTACTACTCCTATTAATACTACTAGTCCTATTAATACTACTACTACTACTACTACTACTACTACTACTACTACTACTACTACTGCTAGCTTACTATGCAATTTCAGTGAGTCCAGACCATCATGGATGAACTGACACGGTTGTGGTATGAGCAGGGATAGAAGGGATATTAGAGGAGAGACTTTGGACATTTCTTCATGGTTAACTTGTGCCGAGTTGCGTGCTCACGCCGTTTGCCGCTCTGCGCTGGGCCTGCAGGCTGGACGAGGCGGTGGAGCACTGTGAGCGCGTGCTGTCGGAGGTGCCCGACTGCTGCCCCCTGCTGGACGGCCTGGCCGAGGTGCACCTGGCGCGGGGGGAGGAGGAGCGGGCGCTGGCCGTCTGGCTGGAGGGCCTGAGGCACCGGCCCCACAGCGCCGAGCTCTTCTACCACACCTGCAAGTTCCTGCTGCAGCGAGTGAGTGGCTCCACGCACGCACGCACGCACGCACACACGCGCATGCATGCTGACTTTGTCATAACGCATATACACATGCTTGTGCACATATATACACAGGAAGCCCTTGGCCAAAACTTGCACTGTGCTAAGAAGCACAGCACCTGCAGCTTCCTGCCATAGTTAATGCCACACACACACACATACACATACACATACACATACACACAGACACATATACACAAACACACACACACTTACAGATATGCAAACACACATATACACAGGAAGCCTTCTGTGAAAACTGAAGTATGCTACATCTGCAGAGTCAGGTGGGACACACACACACGCACTGAGACACACACACATGCATTGATGCATACTGACCCAGACCCTTAGATTGAGGCTGATCAACACACTCACACCAGCAAAAAAGCAACGATAATCAAATATGGCCAATATGGAAAATGTGGCTTATTAAATGAAGCCATGCCCCAAGATGAGCTACTTGTGTGTTAATGTAAATTATAATTATTGTACTATGCCTGTTTAAGTATGATATGTTTAAGTTATGCTTACTGATTTTCATTGAGTCATAATTGAGGTCTTATAACTAGATCTGGAACATTTATTTATTATTATTATTATTATTGTTATTTACAGTGATTGTCTTTCTTTTTTGCAGGAACAATCCAGTGCCATTGCCCCGTTGTTTCGGGAATTCATGTTGTCCATGTGTGAGCCAGATCAAACTAAACTGTGCCCTGTTGATGTACTATGGTAAGTCACCCTGCCGAGGCAAACCCCAAAAGGAAGCTCCTTACATGGACATGCTACCCTGGGGGGGGGGGTACAAGAGCCCTGTTCTCTAGCCGTCTGATTACCGTTTCTAAAGCATTTCCTGCTCCTGTTAGCATGACGCTAACATGGCTTCTCACACTTGTCATCAGCGTTAGGAAATGCACGGCTTCGTTCAGACGCGATCTCCAGACTTGTCAGTATTTACAAAAGGGCTTAGTGGGATTGAGAAGGAAGTGAGGAGAATAGCCACGCTTCCCTCAACGCAGGCGAGATTCTTTCATTCATTTAAAAAAAAAAAAGATGTCAACAACCGCAAAAAAAAAAAAAGAAAAGATAGTTCTGCCTTTCTTTCGAAAAGTAAACAGCGGACACGGATCTGTAAATACAGCCATTTCTCTTCCTGCGCGCTTGTTTACCAGAAGGAAGCCCGAAGCCCCGAGCGGCTTGCGCGGGGAGTGATTAGGCTCGGAAGTGTCGGTACGGGGTCAGGAGGTGGTGCGCCGGTGGAGACTATGGGCTGAAACAATGGCCTCTATCTGCTGGGCCGCGTGAGAACAAGGCTCCTGAACCTTTTGTCGTCGTCGTTGTCCCCCCCCCCGACTCACTCAGAACGGGGCAAGGTTAGGATTTTCCCATCGATCCAGCAGAGAAGACTGATGCAGTTTTCTCCGGGTGGAACCTATTCACTTCCATGCAGTGTGTGCGCGGGGCAGGTGGCTTTGAAACCTCTATTATTTGGACGGCTTTCACCCGCCGTCGCCGTTGTTGTCACTCTATCAGTGGCGTCGCTGTCATGTCCACTTATCGTGGCTGCTTCTCCATTACCAGATCCCATCTGTAATGGGTGGCGGCTCTTCGCAGCATGAAAAGCTCATTAGCGCTGGGTGGGATGGATGTTTGCTGCAGACAGAGTAGTGATTCGTGTGTGTGTGTGTGTGTGTGTGTGTGTGTGTGTGAGAGAGACAGAACCTGAGTTCTCCCGTTGTTCTCTCCGTCTGCAGTCACCTCCTGGGGATCCCCAGGGAGGACATCCTCCTCTACCCCCGCGTCAAGGTCTCCCTGCAGGGGACGATTGGCCAGCAGCTGCCCTACCTCAGCCTCATCCACTGGTCAGTACACTCTATACTTTTGTACATCGCTCATCAATATGCTTTATGTGACGGGTTTTGTCATTTTACGGCCTGCTTTCAAACACAGCAGGAAACATGAAGAACAAACTGAAGGGGGTTAATTTTGAAGATGAAGAAGAAGAAGAAGTACATGAATGTATAATGAGAGTGTTGCTTTTTTTCACAGCACGTGGCAGTCAGTCCATGGTGGCATTCCCGAGGCCCTGGACGCCTTTGAGAGAGCTCTCGGCTCCGCCACTAAGCTGGAAGTACTGCAAAAGATCTGGCTGGAGTGAGTGTTTGACATGGGACATGTTTGAAATAACTACTAGTTCCAATTTTTGTTTTTTGTATTGGTTGATTGGCTCATCAGCCATTATGTTGTGGTCCCACCTCCTCTATTGTGAACACTCTATGAGAACCTTATAGCCATGTCTTTTTCCCCCTCTCTTCCTTTTTTTGTTGTTGTTTAGGCCGTTTTTATTTGGTTTGCTACCGTTTCTCTCCGGCTGCTACAGTAACTCTTCTCCGTTTTCTCCTGTCCAGCTATCTGCTCTTTGCCAGCAGCAAGCTGGCGGGCCCTCAGCCGGCGGCGCGCGACCTGAAGCTGTTTGCCGAGCTGGTGCAGCGCTGCCTGGTGTCTGTGCCCACACGCCTCACCGTGCCCTTCAGCTCCGCCCGCTACTGGAGCTGCTTCCACTTCCACAACCAGGTGACCACCAACCACCACCCACTGATCTATAAAGAACACCTGGATAGACTATCTCATTGTTGCTGACCACTGATCTATAAAGAACACCTCGATAGACTATCTCATTGTTGCTGACCACTGATCTATAAAGAACACCTCGATAGACTATCTCATTGTTGCTGACCACTGATCTATAAAGAATACCTGGATAGACTATCTCATTGTTGCTGACCACTGATCTATAAAGAATACCTGGATAGACTATAGGCTCGTTCACACCAAGAACGATAACGATAACGATAACTATAAACAAATATCGCTCTTGTTAATATGAATGACAACGTTCACACCTAAACTATAACGATAACGACATGTAGAACGATATCGTTGTTGATCACTTTCAGAGCGATTTTGAGAACGATAAAAAGCTAACAGCCAATCAGAACCCATAATATTCTAGCCATCACATTCATTAACATGAGGAGAGACACTTCTTATCGTTGCCAGTGTGGACGCTTTTATCGTTATCGTTATAGTTATAGTTATCGTTATCGTTCTTGGTGTGAATGAGCCTTATCTCATTGTTGCTGACCCATCAACAATGAAGCCAATGGAACTGTCCCGAGTGGTCCCATAATGGCGGCGAGGTGTTCCAATTCCATTGTTGCAGAACGGCAACATTCTTTTACTGTCTTTTACTGTCTATGCATTCCTATGGCATTTCCACAACCAGGTAACCACCACCACCACCACCCAGAGCCATATAAAGAGAGAGTTGCGACAACTCCATTGACGCTAATGTTCCATATTTTCTCAACAATTATAGTTCCCGGAAGTTAGGATCGAACACTCGTTAACAGACTGTAAAAGACGGTTATTTTATGATTCTAACGAACAGTCAAAATCGCTTCCGGGAACTATTTGAACTACTTTAAGTTACACGAACCACGTCACAAACCGAATTTTCTGTACCCGAGTTGTCGCAACTCTCTCTTTATATGGCTCTGCCACCACCACCAACCGACCCGCACTCATCCACACTGTTCCCCGGACGGGGCTCCCACTCTTGTCTCTAGTCTCCTTGGGTGTCCTGTCTTAAAACCCTGCTGGAAGATGGTGCCTTCTGATACCCCCTTGATGCTGTTGTTGCCACCCCCCCTCCCCCCTCCCCCCTCCCCCGCCCATCCACAGGTGATCTCCTTCTACCTGGGCTGTCTGCCGCAGGTCCAGCACCTGACCGTTCTGGAGAGGCTGAGGCAATCCATGCCCTCTAACCCGCAGCTGGCCATCAGGTACACAGACCCCCGCTCCCTGGCCCTTTCACACACTGACCACTTCCCGTTTTCAGCCTGCCCTGCGAAGCGGTCATTGCCCCTTCATACAACGTTTGTACCCAGCGCTGCACCAATGTTTGATCTCATTCATCATCGGTATGTCTGTATGTGGTGCAGAACATTGCATGATTGCCCCCTGCTACTCACCACTCCAACGTTGCCCCTCGTGTGGTATCGATCTTCTCTATCTATATCTATCTATTTATCTATCTCTCTATCTATCTATCTATTTATCTATCTCTCTATCTATCTATTTATCTATCTATCTATCTATCTACATCTGTCCATCTGTGGCTGGGCTGGGGCCAGCCGTGCTGCGTTGCGTAGCGTAGCGCTGTGTCCAGACTGAGTGTTACTGTAGCACCTGCCCCTTGTTGTTGCGTAGGTTGCTGGGGCAAGAGCGGCGGGACGGCAGCGTGGAGCATCTGCGCTACGAGAGCAGAGGGCTGTGCGGCAGCCTGCCCAGCTGTCTGGCCAACTGGAGAATGTAAGTCTGTGAACGCATGCACTGTACCACACAGCACCGCACAGCACCGCACCGCCAATCCCCCCCCTCGCCATCAGAAAAGTGGGGCGAGCCACCACCATCAACCCCATCCCCCCCCCCACCTCACCCCAAACACACACAGACATATTTTCAGGATGGTGCTGTTCGGGGAAAGTGAAGTATTTAGCCTTGTGTGGGAAAACGTGTCACTTGCAGCTGGGCCTGATGGGGGCCGATCTGTGAGGTCCTACGGCATGCTTTTATACGCCTCAGTGGTGTGCGCTGGTAACTTGAGATGTACTCCGTTGGTTGGTGTGTTTGTGGGGGTTCATGGATCAGCAGTCTCATCACATAGGGTGCTTTTAAAAACCGGGCTGCAAGATTTTGATCAAGATCTGAAACGAATGAAATCAAAAGGCCGCCCTCTACTAGTTTGTAAGGGTCCTTGCTTGTCCAGATTGTCGTTATTGTGCGCGCGTTTGTATGTGGGTGTGATCGAGCGCGAGCTTGAAGAAGCTATAGTACAAAACATCTGGCGTGTTTTTGTTTTTTTTTCTTTCCCCCAGAGATGTGTCTGCATGAGCCAGCTTGTGCGTTTTGGTTTTGTGCTGTGCTGTGCTGTGCTGTGCTGTGCTGTGCTGTGCTGCTGTGTGTATGTGCTGATGGCCCATGTCTCGCTGTGTTTCCTGACAGAGCTATTGCTGTGGAGAGGGAGCAGAAGGGAAGAGCGGAGGTGAGCGGCCCCCAACCTGTACTCTGATACTGTGTTGCTCACTGAATGGGTCTTGACGTGCGGCACTGGCACTTGGTTCTGCGCTCTTTTTTGCTTTTTCCCCTTCCTGTTCCATGACTGCCCTCATGTTGGTGTTGATGTGTTTGTGTTTTCCTCCACAGGCTGCGGTAAGTGTTGAGAAAAATGCTTGAAAGATTGGATGGGTGATTTTGCTTTTGTTTTGTTTTTTGGTTATGCAGAGTTTCTTTGAAACCTTCCATGTTTAAAAGCAAGTTAAAGTGTTCCGTGTGTGAAGGGGAGTTTAGTTTTTGTCATGGTTTGGGGTGGGGGGTGGTTTTCTCTCTCTCTTTCTCTCTTTCTTTCTCTCTCTCTCTCTCTCTCTCCCTCCCCCTCT
>NC_085003.1:32645019-32737519 GCF_963854185.1 Sardina pilchardus
AAAAAAAAGGATGAATTGATTAATGATGAAATGATTCATGCCGGGGTTAATTTTGGGATTGTTCTATTCAGAAACTGGTATGAGTAACAAAACAATGCTTCTATGAAAAGTAGAGAGAGGAAATTCCTCATCATATTTGTCATTTTATAGCGATGCGTTTCTCATGCGCCATTCATGGTCATTCAGAGGTTATGGGTGGATTGGATTGTTTCACAAAGTGGCAATCTGAATTAGTTCTTAATCTCAGTTAGTTTACTGACATGGTGTTCAACATTTGTTCCAGGATAACTATGCTATGAGAGAGTCATTCATCATAAGGTGGTTTCGCTTGTCCTCCATGTACACCTGCAGAGCCATCATCGGTAACCTTGAACTACCTTAAGTAAACTCCTATTAGTCGCTGACCACTCTTGAGCGATGTTTAACTTAAGTATTAATACTTAAGTATTAAGTTGCACTTACATGTATCTGGCACTTTAAAATTTAAAGCGCTCATCTATGGTGAAACCTTTTCACAGCTGCCTGTTGATCTGTTGTGAACTTGTGACTGTTGCAGTCAGTATTGCAGTTTTAACTTGACTCCATGCACACGACAAAGGTTATGGAGAGTCGACCTCTCTATCATCCAATACATTCACATACTGTACGTCTTCAAGTGTAGTTTTTTATTATTATAATTATTATTATTGCATAGCATAAAGTAGAAATATTCATCAATTGTACAAAAAATTGACAATTGTTTTCAGCAGAGGAAACCCTTCTCAAGATAATATGTGCTCTTCCAAATACACCATAGTTATTCCATGATGTTTCTGACCCTCATATGTAAAAATACTATTCCATCAGCTTATGTTATAATGAACTAATATTGATTGTTGCTTCAGAGCGCTGCAAAATACTACAAACTGGCAAAGATGTCTATGAGAACTGTTTACCATGGTGCTACACATGTTTAAATTAGCTGTTCAAATAGAGAACATGGAATAAAAACTGAGGTTGCAAAAAATATATATTTATAATATAAAATGACTTCTGAGCACACTGAAAACGTTTCACCTTACAAAGTGTGACACTAATCACTATGTGCCATGAAATGTACAATAAATCCCAATAAAAACTCTAAACACTTTAATAGTAGGCACTTACTATTACAGAACACCATCCTACCATCTGCAGCTCATGTTTACGCCCAAAGGATTGACAGATTGTCTTGGTGTACTGAACTTGCAGCACCTAACAGGTATGCACTGTCCCTCCTATGGCCAGGTGGAACTCGCGCGCTGCCTCCTACAGTCCAAATAGAGTTCTTACAGAAGGAACACATCACTGAGGTAAACATCTCATCAGACTCTTGGCAGTGGACGCTCGCAGCTTTTCTACACGCCTCATGTCCCGTCCACCTGGCTTCAGCCTCTCCTGTGTGTGTGTGTGTGTGTGTGTGTGTGTGTGTGTGTGTTCCAGTTCCCACCACTGGGAACTCAGCCTAGCTGATGGACTCCTCATGGCCTCAGTTCACAGAGGCCCACACATCCGCAGGTCACCTGGTGGACTGGTGACCACAGTTTCAGGGAGCTGAGAGAGAGAGAGCGAGTGTGTCTCCTCACAAGTCACCCTCTGAGGGCGAATACTTAAATGCTCATCAGTTCCGTTGTATGTCTGTGTTATTTCTGTTTTTATTATTGAAAAAACCCTCTTCCTTTTAGCACTGGGACAGGGGACACCGCTCGGCCGTGCACGCCAAGCTCTGCTGGGACGGCCAGGCGCTCCCCGGCACCTCGGACGTCTCCGTGACCAGCGACTGCGTGGAGTCGCACGACTTCTCCGGCGCGTCCCGGTCGGCTCCGACGAGGCGGCTCCCCTTGGGAGAGCACAGGCCGCTCAGGTCCTCCCTGAAGTGGGGGTTGAGGAGCATGTAGAGCAGCGGGTTCATGCACGCGGGCAGCGGCACCACCACCAGCACGATGGACTTGACCACCTCGGCGCTCACAAAGCCCAAGTTGAGCAGGCCGGCGAACGACAGGAAGGCCACGGGGAAGAAGAGCAGGCAGTTGGCGAAGAGGAGGCGTGCCGTGTGCTTGACCCAGCAGCAGTCCAGGCAGTCGGCCTCCGACGGGCCCTTCCCCTGGTGGCGGCAGTAGAGCCGCACGTGGGTGACCGTCATGACCAAGTAGCACAGGGAGTTGAGCAGCACCACCGTGACGCCGAAGCCGGCGCCGGACGACTCCCCCGAGGGCACGGGCAGGCAGAGCGAGCTGGCGCCGTACTCGCCCACGCGCACCAGCGGCAGCGAGGCCACGGCGGCCGCCAGCAGGACGCAGAGGGACGCCACCAGCCTCGTCTTGCCGCCGGAGGCGTCCGCCGCCTTCGGCCGGCAGAGCAGCAGGCCCCGGTCCGCGGTGACGGTGAGCGCCGTCAGGAGGAAGACGGACGCCTCCGCGGAGAGCACGGACAGGAAGGCCACGAGCGTGCAGCCCGCGCCGCTCTCCCAGAGCGCCCCGTACTCGGCCAAGGTCAGCGCGTCGGCCGCGGCCAGGGCGCCGCTGCACAGCCCCGTCAGGAGGTCGGCCGAGGCCAGGAGGCCCACCAGCTGCTTGGCGGACGACTTGATGGCGGCGGACATTAAGACGGTGAACAGCAACGTGGCGTTGCACACCACGGACAGGAGAACGATGGCCCACACACTGCTACGGATGAGCCAGCTCCCAAACAGGTGATCACAGGGCTGAAAGGGACCTGGGAGGACACAACCACCAAACCAGTCAATACCTGCTGGTAAAGATTTATTTCTACACTAAAAGTATAAATTGATCCTCTTCTGATATGTCCAAAATATTTAACTTGATAGATAGACAGATAGATAGATAGATAGACAGACACAGAATATAGATTAATTGATGGGTAGGTTTACATACTGTATATAAATTATGTTCTATAAAATTAGATGTTCAGATCTAAAGTTTTTTATAATTTAATTTGATATGATTTTTTTTCTTTCATACCTGGGGCTGGAGAACACTGGATGGAGTGTACTGGTTTGGGATTTTCCTCCAGTTCCAGGAAAAACTCCCCGGACTCTTGCTCTTCTGACAACGAGGGTAAGAAAACAAAGTAACAGAAACATTCGTTAATCTATTTATTTGGTGAGCAAACTCACAAACACAAGGTCAACGGAATACATTTCACATGATGCAGCAGGGAGGCTCTGCCTCGTGGGAAAAATGTTGGTTTATAAAAACATGCTTCAATACTGTATATGGTAACAGCAATAGGCATTTTCATGTATTTTTATTATTCAGTTATTACATAACAAGGGACCCAAAGCGCACCTTGGTTGGACATGATACCAGTATCCTTTCGTCTGTAGCCACTCATCTCCTTAATGTCACCAAAGTCTCGCTTTTCACATGAGAGGAAAGCGCAACACTGGAAAGCATAAGGCACCTCCAGGACCCTGGAAAAAACCCCACAAACTCACTCTTCTAGCAATAAGACACGACTGTAAACACCCTTATGCTCATTACTATGTTGTCATTCGGCATCTCTATGGCCACGTTACGTTTATGTGAAACTATGACCATGACGTATTTGTGTTTATGGTATAATTGTTGGCAGGAGGCAGACATTTCATGGACGCCTTGGACATTGTGACATTTAAACCGCTTCCAACGTCCACAAACCAACTGGCACCAAAAGTGCTGGAGTTTTGATCGGTACAAATAATTAATATGTTGTGTTTCCATTTTGCCTCACCACAAAGCCATTATCCTAATTCGAATGAAGACAGTATGATGTGCTGACTTGCAGCTGTGGCTCAATGAGGCTCAATGTGCTATATACAGTACCTGAGACTGGGGAACTCGTGGGGAGAGAGTAGCTGTCGCAGGGCCTCGTTGCCAGCCAGCCTCAAGTGTGTGAGCGCAGGCAGCCCCAGCTCAGGCAGGGAGGTGAGCTCGTTGGAGGTCATGTCTCTAAGAAGGAGGAGGAGGACAGAGAGAGAGAGAGAGAGAGAGAGAGAGAGAAGAAGCTATTTGTTGCTGTTGTTAACGCCGAGCAGAGCTGTGCCACTCGGATTTCTCACTCTCTCTCATACACTTACACCTACACACACACACACAGACACAGACAGACAGACACACATGCACACACACACATGCACACACACACACACACACACACAAAGAGCATATTAATACTGGCACAGAGAGGTGTGTGAGGCTCTACGGGGGCCCCACAGAGAACAAAGGGAGAGTAAACACAACCCTCACAGTTTGATTAATGATGGCAGATAGGAGAAAGCCAGCGGGTCCACCGAGCGCAATCTATTCCATGCCAGGTCCCTGGGCAACAGAGGGAGACAGAAAGAGAGAGAGAAAACAAGTCAGACAGAAAAAGACCTTTTTGAGACCGTCTGAGACACAAACCGGGAAACAGGCTGCAGGCAAAGTAACGCAGTTGTGATTCGTTTTCTTTTATAATTGGTAGTAAATTCCTATTAAAGCAGTCATAAGTCATATTAATTGGGACTGAATTCCAGTAGATATAGAAATATGCTGCCAATTAAAAAGACTTATTGCGGTGTTGCTGTACTGCTCAGCCTTTCCTGTCTGTTCCCTTTACAGCCAGGGAGCAGCAGGCTTATTAAAACTTGCCACTGTGGAGGTTAGGGAATTGTGGCGCGTTGGCCTTAAGTTCATGATATTTCACAAAGGGGGACCCACTGCTCAAGTTACTCACAAAGATCTGAGCATCGATAGCTCCTGGAATGTGTCTGCTAGCACTTCCTGGATTTCATTGTGGTTCATATCACTGAGAAAAACAGAGGGCGAAGTTAAAGAAACACTACTCTTGACACCACGGTTCAACAACCACATCAGCGGTCTCAACTGCCCAACTGAAGGCATGCGTCAAGAAAATAAATCAGGGGATTTCCGTTTCAGACAGGTCTACTGGGTGTTTCTGTACTCACATTTTCTGTATCCTTCCACACCCACTAAAGCTGGGGAGGTGATGGATCTGATTGTACGACAGATCCCTGGGAGAAAAACAGAAAAACAGATCCACCCCATGCCATCAGGTAACATAAGACTAAACCTACAGGTTAGCAGTGAGATCTGTTTGATCAGCATTTAATCAACTCACAACTGACAACCCACAGTTCCTTAACTGCGTCAGTGTGCATTCAGCACCAAAGAGGGGACTTACAGCACCTGGAGGTTGGCTAACATCTCACAGAAGGAACTAGGCAGGGATGTGATGCTGGCACCAGTGACAGCCCTACAGGGAGATGTTGCAGCAGGACATGTGATGGAAAAAAAGCATATTAGGATCAGATGGATGTGATTTAAAAAACAATCAATAAGATAACCTGAACATACTTTCAACTGCATTGATGTGAATTATTACATTACTCTCAAACAGGTACGTTACAGACACAAAAATGTCCTAAAAGACTACACCACTCTTCAATAAGAACAGCTAGTTAGTCGTTCAACTGAACTGGGGCAAGCTGGACAGACATACGGGCAGGCAGAAAATACGGCGTAGAGGCACAAGATTGTTGTGACATGATTATTACTCCAACCACAAAATGTGTGTCTTTATTAGACTGAATAACATTCCTCTGTAAATATATGGGACATTTACTGAATTTCTCATTAGAACCAATTTGTCTAGCTTGGACCAATTTGTCAATTCTGCACTTTATACAACCCTGTCTGTACAGCATGCTATGCAGGAGAACTTTGTTCCATCCTGTGCTGTACTGTACACATGGCCTTAAATCCCGCTCACTGTAATTTTATGGTCTAATGTTTACACAGTACAAATGACCGTATTTAAGATGAGACACTGCTCAGAAAGTGGACAGGACTTACAGACTCTCCAGATTATGTGTGCCTGTAAGATTTGGGAACTCAGAAAGCTCTGTGGCTCCATTGAGAGACCTAATGACACAAGGACGGCATAAACATACAATCACTGTTTGAGGAGAGACAAGCAAGATAAACAGAAGTTCATCCGATGAGACATACTTACAGGGTTCTTAGCTCAGGAAGATTCTGGAAGGCTGACTTGCCGACGAATTTGATGGGGTTGTTGTAGAAGAATCTGTTAAAAGAAGACATAGAGTCCATTAATCGTATTCCAATGCCTATCTAATGAATGAATAAAGTTTTCAGACATATTTGAAGGTACAGAGGGTCCTGAAAGAAACTGAAACGCGTGTGAACTAATTAGATTGTCCTTGTATTTCTGCTGGCTCTGAACAGAGCTGGCCTTGACCTGATCAGTTCAAGGCCAGACTGTCTTGTCTGCGAATGTCTTGGTGTTCAGGACTCATTAATGGCTCAGTTATTACTTACATCGCAAGCAGTGAAGGATTCCCTATGAAGGCATGTTCAGGGATGTACTGAATGCTGTTGCTGTGAAAAGCCCTGCGTGAGAAATTGATTGACAAATGTAAGTTCGGGGTCCTCAACAGTGTATTTACCAATGGCAATTGTAGCTTTAGCTCTCAAAAACATGTTACTCACAGTTCTTTGAGATTAGTGAGTGCTCTGATAGCAATGGGGAACTCACTCAGACCATTATAGTTGAGATCCCTGTGACATGACAATAAAAAACTTCATTAAACATCACCAAGCAATGTAATTTGGTGTACTTATGGAATTTCCCATTGACAAGCAACGTCAGTGCTCCAGGAGAATTGAAAATGTGCTTAACTACTACAAACTAAAATGATAGGACAAAACCAGGCTTTAGTGAGGTAGGCCAGCACACACTTTTGACTTAATTGATTTCTCACTCGAGTCTTAGTATTTGAAGCAGATGCACGCAAAGTGAGAACTATGATACCTTTTGTCCAAGCACTCCAAAACAAAAGGGAGAGAAGACTAAACAACAATTTGCATCCAGCTCCTTCACTGAAGCCTGTTTTCTACACACTGTGTCTCACGACTAGGCTTCCTGTTAGTAAACACTGGGTACCGTGAGATTGCCTGTCAGTGATTAGGTATGGGGACTGCCAGAAATCATGTCCTTAGCTGTTTCCCTGTCAAGCATGCTGCTGTAAGGTCCGTGCCATGCAACGGAAGGTCAAATTGAGGGTGAAACAGTGACATTTCCTCACACGCCTACTTTCCCAGCAAACTGTGCCTCTGCAATGAAGAATGTATGCAGTTATGCAGTAGTATTACCTATTAATAGGCCAGTTTCAGAGGCTTCTGTGACATTTCAGTTGAGTAAGACAATGAGTTTTCATTGTGGTAATATTATAAGGCAAATTATTATTTAAAGTAGGTAGCTGTTTGTATTTGAATAGTTAATGTCTCCATAGACAGGCCTGTGTATTTCCGACTGATAAAGTTCATGTTTCTTTCATTACTATTCCAGTAGTATTACAGTACCAACTTTTTAATTGTTTACTGTTACATAGCTATTGCATTGTTGTTTTTTAAGTCATATCAAAACGTCTGCTAAATACCATTACCACAACCATTACCACAAAGTACTGTACATGTTTGGGACCTGATGGACTAATGATGGCCATTCAAGTGGCCTATGCACTACTGACAGACATCTGGTGGTAAACAGGACGTCAATAGGGTCAGGATTGGCTATCGTTAAGCAGGAATACCAGCATTTCTTCCCATGTTGAAATGATTGAATAGAACATCCTGAATGGGGATGAGTGAACGCTATTAATATGCCGTGTTTGCCTCTTACTGCCGCGCAGAAGAGTTAATCATTCCCATGAACGCAGCCCTCTCTCCGGGGCTCCTTACACGCTCTAAAAGTCATGGTTGCTGGACGGCTGCCGGGGCGCAGGTGGCTCTGCGTTGGGGTTCAGCTGGGCTGCTTGTTTAGCTCGACCCGTTTCAAACTTCCCGGCATCTACACAGACGGAATGAGTTCCCACACGCTGTAAAAATACCACAGAGGTGGCATCACTGCGACTCAGACGCAACCGGTAAGTATGAGTACAGAAGGGAAAAGACGTAAAGAAATAGAATAAAGGTAGGCTAAACGTCGAATCATTCATTTGACATGACGACTCTTCGGAGAAATCGCTTCGGAATAACTGAGGTCTGAGGCGGGCTGTTTAGATGTTGTGTGGCATGTGAACACGAGGCAAACATGTGCAGCTCTAATTGTTTTAAGGTGTTGACCACACACCGAGATGCCGGTGGGGGAGAGTTTGCTGTTGCACTGAGTGAGTCACTCTGCATCAGTTTCAGTAGCTTGAAGATCAGTCATGAAAAAAACAAACGCACTCTCGACTGTTTGCTGGACCACTTATTGATGGAGACCATGAAAGATGGCAAAATATTTGTATTGCATTGTATTATATTGACTAAATGGGCTGATAGGCCATTCCACAAGTGCTGCAGTTGGCAATTAAAACACACACCCTCTAACCAAATGAGGAATAAAATAGTAGGTTACTGCTTCACAGTAAAATAAATGATAAGACTCCAAGTAGTGTACCATTCCTCATATGGGGAAGTAAAGATAGAAAGCGGTGTGAGCAAATGCCACAATTTTAAACATTAGTCTATCCACCTCAAGAGACAGGCTACAATTAAAAAGAAAACCAAAAAGGCTTCAAACAGAATGTGGTTGTGAATAGCTTGGAATGGAATGGAAACTCCAAAATGCTTCTGACAGAATGTGTTTTGGAATGCACTTCACACGTACTGGACAGCTTGTTGAGAGTAGGCCGAGTTATGACCTGTTTGACCAACCTGTGTATGCTGCCGGTGACATGTTTTATTTTACCTATCATCATCACTTCAATCTGTGTTCTACTTCTGAGGAGTTTTATCAGCTAACTAAAAGTCATTATTGAGAGTCTATATTAAATTTATGGGGAAAGGTTGCTAGTTGATTTATTGAATTAATGAAAAGTAATTCAAAGCTAAAGCGACTGCAAATGACTGAAATCAATATAAAGGGAATGGGACTTAAACATAAAAAAGAAAATTCTACTCTTACCGTGTTGACTTGTTTTGTGCCATTCAATTAAATGAAAAATAAAGCTTTGTGACTTAACTTAACTTAACTTGTAAAATATGACTGCAATCAGCTATTGTCATTTGTTAGTTTATGAATTAAACTTAGATAGATAGATAGATAGATAGATAGATAGATAGATAGATTGAAGTTTTATTGATCCCCAAGGGAAACTTACAATGTTTCAAGACTCTGCAGCCCATCAAAGCACTTGTCGCCCAGTGAGCTGATTTGGTTATTATGAAGGTGCCTGGGAGGGGGGGAAAGAGAACAGTTAATTGACATTTTACATCTGTTACATACATCTCACATTTAATATGAATTTGAGTGACAAGCTCATATTTGTAGCTACTTCTCCGACATGAGTTACTCCAAAACCCTCTGTACTCACAGGACCACCAGGCTGGAGAGGTTGGCAAAGGCGTGGTCTGGTATGTGACTGATTCGATTGAGGGCAAAGGTCACTGCCTGCAGGGCCGTGAGGCTGGCCAGGGCTTGGACGGGCACGTGGGTCAGCATGTTATCATCCAGCCACAGGTGGCGCAGGGCGGTCAGCCCCTCAAAGCAGCCAGGTGGCACCACACTGATGTGGTTGGCATCCAGACGTCTGGCACAGAGGGAGAGACACACAGCTGCCATATCAGCTGCACTGAGAGGCACTTAAGTTCTCAAATTAGTTCTCAAGAGACTCTAAGGGCTAATATTTTTTTTTATATTAGGGTCAATTTTGAATTGATGCCTATAAGTGTACTGGCACTTCACTGACTCTTTCACCGAGCTAACACTGACAAGTGTGTAAACTAAGGTCACTTCAAACAGCTCTCAAGAATCCGGGAATAACCATTGAACAACTCTGGCATCAGAACGTTTGGCCAGACATATCTGATGGCTTTTGGAACTGGACTTGGGAGGGAAAGAGATTTTCCATCCTTTTCACCCCTTTGCTTGTTCCAGTCTTCCACCTTCTTTTTTTCTCTCCTTCTCTTGTCTGACAGAGGACGTATCCTCAAGCAGGGAGGTCTGTGCATTCCTCTGCAGCATGGTAGTAATTTCCTTCCTCTCTGGTGTTGACATTTGCTGTAGGGACAAAGCCTGTCTGACAAGCGGTGCTGGCAGCGGCCTCCGCAGCCGTCGCCGGCCCTGCGTCTGACGGGCAGGCCTCCGAATGATGAGTGCTCATAAACAGCGGTGATCGCTGTTTATCTTGGACCGCGCATGTGGTCCGGCCCCGCTCCGCACACAACATCAAACACGCGACTGATTGGCCCTGTTGATTACGTGAAATCAGGGGTAAACAAGGTCAGAGGATGGTCAGGGCTGCGTGTCATTCGGGAACGGGGGGGGGATGCATTCTGGATGTTTCACTCGGTTTGATGGATGGCTGAGGCGAATGATGGGGCACGTGTATGTGTTCGAGCTTGTGCGTGTGTGTATGTTTGTGTGTGTGTGTGTATGTGCATGCGTGTGGCGTTGTGAAGGGGAGACAATGTTTGGTGTCATCCCACGTTTATAAAGCGCATGGAATATTTAGTTTGTGGCGTGTGCTGTCTCTGCTTTGGAGTATGTAATTTTTTCAGTCCATGCATGGACTTGTGGCTCTGGCCCTCCGAAGAACTAAAGTGTTCAAATTGTAATGGAATAAACAAAGTTGAAACAAACCTGACATTTCAGACAAGCAGCCAACCATGGGTGGAATATGCTTATGCCTGTCATCTGCGGCCTTTGGGGCTTACTCTCTAACATGGCTCAAAATGTCCTTGGTCATGTTCTTTTTCAATATAGGGCACAGACAGCGTGGGATTAAGGACCACTATTATAAAATAACCGAAACGACGTCATCACACTACATTACATTACATTACATTACATTTGAGGATATATTCTGACCCATTCTGTTTTGTGTTTAGAAGATTAAATATGTTGTAGAGATGTAAACACACATACGCTTGCCCACCCAACCATGTCTTATACTTACAGTGACTGCAGGTTTCTGAGACTCTGGAGAGCTTCGCTCGGGATCTGAGTCAGTCGATTATTCTGCAACATTCTTTATGGAAACAAAGGACAGCAGTAAGAAGCACACACTTTACGGTCTTTGAGATATTTCATATTGAGACACTCACCTGACACTTTAACGATTTTATCTGCGATGTGTAGAGTTTCTAACAATTTCTCATCATCAATAGCAAATGTTATACTGTACAGTATATTCAGACTGATATTGGCTACATAGAATTCTTCACGATAAAATTATATAATGTCAGGTTGATTCTGGCAAACATGTACTGTAATTATCACCCTAATGATTTCATACATATGTTGGCTAGTTTGTTTATTTATTTATCTAACAGCATTCCAACTTGGGAGGTCCCAATTAGGCCTGTTGCATGCTGGAAAATAATGTTTGTATCAGTGGACCCTAGATTTTCTCTCAAGTATTTGACTGCATGATGCTATAATAATATATTTATATTTTGGATAACATTTTAAGAAATATTCACTACAAGAACAAACTTGCATCTTTGAACAGAAGCCATCATTTGAGCAGTGAGCTTGAGTTAAACTGAACCTCTAAATATCTTTAAATTATTTGTGTGGTGAGCAGAGATAGTATTCATTAAACCCTTTCTATTGTACTACACTTATAAGGCAATTTTGCATTAATACTTTATATACACACAATTCTATATACACACAATTCTTCAAAACACCATTTCCAGCTATCACATTGATCGTTTATATGCTTAACTTTTTACATTCTCTCTTATGTGTTTAATAGCTTTAATGAAAGATGCTTTGTCATAAATCTTGACATGACATGTTGTGGCATAGTAGTAAACAAGTGAGTCTAGCAACAAGTCTAGCATCAGTCGTATCCCCTTAACAAAACACTGCATGTCACGTTCATTTAGTAGAAATACTCTGTTATTGGCCAGTGCTGGGGAGGCACAGGGATCGTTAGCGCAGGTATCCAGAGGCTGGGGACCAAGCACATGGCCTTTGTTACCTCCCCCCAAGAGAGTGTGTGTGTGTGTGTGTGTGTGTGTGTGTGTGTGGGTGTGTGTGTGTGTGTGTGTGTGTGTGTGTGTGTGTGTGTGTGTGTGTGTGTGTGTGTGTGGAGGCCCTCGCTAGTGTCGCTGCGGTTAGTTCATGCCATTTCAGCACGAGCCCAATCACTCAAGCTGCCCCGGCGTAACGTATGGAGACACTTCAGTGGAATTCTCCGAGCCCAAGTGTCACTCTCATTATGCTCCGTGCTCGCTGGCTTTCGCTTGTCAAACCGCTCGCTCGCTCACACTGGGCTGCCAGGCCGTTTGGGGGAGCTCACTTTTTCCTTTGCCCTTCCTCTGTCTCTCCATGGTATACAGTACACAAATGGAATTTTATGGACTACAATGACTATGATTTTGGCAAGCCCAAAACTGAGTTGCACCTCTATGAGCTGTTATGAATCCGTCACACTCACCACTAGAAAGTATTTGTCAGCGGATGGGTGATGCTTTCTCACGTACTTGCACACAGATTTGATAAGCGAGGCGGGTGGTGATGTTGTAAACTCATACTTACAGCACTTTGAGACTGAAGAGACCGGCGAAGGCCCCTCTGGGGATGTGTGTCAGGCCGTTTCCAGCGAGTCGCCTGAGGAGGGACACAGACAGACAAGGCATCGCAGCAGAGTGACCGTAGGACCGGAGGTAATGAACGCTTCAGTTACCATCTTTAAATAGTATGCACGAAGAATATGATCTGCAAAGCAAACACTGTGTTGAATGACACTGCGCTCTCCTCTCTATTACATAATTTCGAATCTCCAACGGACACGTTTATGAGCAGAAATGACAAAGCGACATAATACGTTTTGTCCCCCATTTTGTTGCAGTGAGTGATTATTCAGAGGTATGTTTTGTGACCCCCTTCCAAACTCAAAATGCAGAGGCCACTTGGGCAGTAATTGATCCATCGGAAGTGTGCTCCAGGGTGTTGACAGACGAGAAAATGTGGAGGCATTCCTCCCAAAGAGGCTGGCCCAAGAATGGTCACGCATGTCATTTGACACTTGGTTGACTGGGTGTCAATTGACAGCGCAAAGAGCAGTGTATCTTGGCACATGTTGTTGAATGGCACTGGCATGTGTTCAATGATGAAATGTGGATCTCGCCGTGCAATTAACGGGCTTAAATGACTGCAATTTCGCTGACATTTGCCACAAGCACTTGGTGGAGAGAGGGCTGCAACAGATTGCATTACGTTGGTAATGCAGCACATTCGCATGGCAGCACTTCTGTTACTTAATTCCATGAACTCCTCATAGTGGTTGCGGGTGACAAATGAAGAGGTGCTGCTAACACACAACCTCCCAACATAAAAAAACCCACCATTACACCCAAACACTGGCTTGGATGCAGTGGATCCTGGCTCAGGGGGCCCATACAGTGCATTGGGGCCTGCAGGCCCATGGATGGTTGCGCTACTCACAGCTCTTGCAGGAAGTGCAGGTTGGAGAGGGCACTAGCGGGCAGTGTGCTGAGGTTGTTCATGCTGAGATCCCTGTGGGGCGAACAGAGAGAGTGTGTTGTTAATATGACAAGCCACAACTGTGCTATCCAGCTGTTCATTCCGAACATTGTAAAGTCCGACTTCCTGGTATGGGGGATGGATGTTGGGGTGGACGTGGAGAAAGAGAGAGAGAGAGAGAGAGAGAGAGAGAGAGAGAGAGAGGGAGAGAGAGGGAGGGAGGGAGCAAAACAACTCTGCTCCGGCCAGGGCGAACGGCCGTCTCATTGAAATTCAATCCTGCTGGAGCAATGTTTTCTGGTGCACTGTGTTCTGGTGCACTGTGTGTGTGTGTGTGTGCGTGTGTGCGTGCGTGCGTGCTATGTGTTTACGCGCATGCAAGTGCATGTAAGAGTATGTTGACAAGAAAATACATTTCTGCATCACATCATATTATCATTGATTCATAACATCATCAAACTTTAGAATCACAAACAGCTGTATTAGCCTTTATACTGCACAGACTCCTTTATAGTTGCATTTACCAGCGCTTTACCCGACTCAGTGCACTGAATACCACATAACCACATAACAGTCTTCACTCATCCTGAATTTAGAAACCGTATAAGTAGCTGTTTAGCTCTGGTGTTGTCTTCACATGATGAGAATGGAAATAGTGACTGTAAGCATTACCCAGTGTACTATGGAAATAATGAACCAATCATTTCCAGTTACACGGTTTGGGCACAACTTGGGTTGTTTCCTTCAATAGTATTTCCATTAATGCTCGAGGAGGTCTGTCTGGAGATGTGGTCCTTACACAGCTGAGGAGGGGGAAATAATGATGATGTGACCTACTGCGATGCAAATAATTGCGAGCTCTGTGTGTGTGTGTGTGTGTGGCTGAAGAATTTGGTGCTGTGGCCATGTTGGCCAAGTCGTGGCTCGGTTGTGAGACGACGAGAGGAGGGATTTGGCGCTGGTGATACCGCTTGGTCCTGATAGCGCATCGGCGGCATGTGAAGAGCTGATCAAAGCATCTCCTTCTGCCTGCGTCGTCCTTAACATTACATAGCCGCGGAGGAGATTAGCAAGGTGTTGTGATGTGAGGCATGCAACCTGCTGCCCCTCACTCATCGACACTGTGTCTGTTAACCCTTTAAGGTGCCCACACAACCCCCTCCCCCATGCCCTCTAAATTGTGACGGTCAGGCCTATGTTCATGCAACATATCAGTTCGAACTCCCAATATCAGTGGAACTGCTCAGGGTTAAAACCACCAAAGCTTGTTGTTATCACTTAAGCTTTTGATGTATGGATGGTAAACTTGCTGTGTCATTTGATCTTTGCAGTTAGCCACACAAAGGCTCCCTCTAAATGCACCTAATGAGCTGAGAGGGGAGGTGGGTCTTATTGAGGCGAGGCGAGGCAACACGATGCTTGAAAGCGCCACTATTTGAATTTGAATGGCCATGTTCTCCGACTGGTCCAGCGATCGGGCCAAAGATAAAGCGACAGGTGGTCCCTCGTTTGAAACATGAAGCCGCTGAGGCCTGAACAAGCATACCGTGGGCGCACTGGTCCAGCAGGGACACTCCTTACTGGCATCGAATTCAGTTAAGATAAAGCACCTGCATCTGAGCCCACCTGTCAAGTCTAAGCTCCACAGAGCAGAGTCTACCATGTTGCAAACAGGCGTAGGGTGTGTGTACAATTCGGGTCATATACTCACCAAATGGGCAACTGAAGAGATACTGATATGAAAAAAACCCTTCTTCATACAATTTGCACAAGCAATTTCATTGTGCATCCTAGCTTTACATTTTAACATTACCGTGCATGACAACATTACTGGCACTGAACAATCCTATGAAACTCCACGCGTGAGACCTTTAGATACGGTGACTAAATACGGCTGTCATGACAAACCTGCTGTGACACCTACAGCATTCCGCTCCACATGCGCTGAGGGCTGGGGAGAGAAGGGACAAGGGGAGAAGGGGTGAGGGGTGCTGGGTGCCGCTCCTCTCTCCCTCTCCAATTCATTTCTTCCCCCCTGAAACCCCTCACAAAGACCCCCCTGTGCTCGGCCCGTCCGTTTAACCATTTGCTCGGCACGAATCTCAGGAATCTGCAGCATTTCCTTAGGAAATCCCAAGGATTTCACTCAGCGGCCCCCGGACAGGAAAGAGTTAAAAGGCATCCTTTCATGATCATGTACTGTATGTTTGGCGCCCTTTCCTCAAGCCTGCTATCCAAACATGGGAGTAAAGGACGTGGGCACAACCAGGAAAAGGAGCACAAAGAAGGCCTTGAGACCCAGAAAGGTCCCTTTTCCTCTGATTAACTTAACAAGACAGAAATCTGTGCTTTCCCGCCTAACCAATAAATATCACACCTATACATTTGTTTATGTATGAAAATCAAAACATCAACTACAGACATGAAGTCAGTGTGTCGCTTGGCATGTGGTGACACTTTACAGTTACCTCATCACTTCATTAGTGCTTTTTTTTAGACTACCTTGGTAAAGTTTTTTTTTTTTCATTAATAGGGCTATAATGTCGAAAGGCTTAGTGTCTGCTTTAACAGTAAAATCTGATCTACTTTCGCCACTAAATAATAAAGGGAAGTTGCATGATTGAATGGCAAAATGAATGAATAAAAAGTGATTTCCCTTTGTTCTCACCAATTAGGTACCAGGAGGAAAGCTCAGAAGAAGTTTTCTGAGGAGAAAAAAAAAGAAAACCCCCTTTGCTCCCCGAGCTGGCGCTTTGTCAAAGCTGTCAGCTAAGCCCAGCGAGCGGCTCTTGAGTGGACTGTTTAAACCATGCCTCTATTAATCTCGCCAAAGGGGGAAACGGTGGAGGGGAAGCGTGCGCTGTTTCTTTAGTGTTCATCGACTCACTAGATCCGTGTGACCACCTGCTGGGACTTACAGTCCATTAAATAAATGAATTCACTCGTGCTTGCGTAGTGCCTCTCTCCATTAACTAAACATCCCGAACAGCGCTCCGCGGAAACCTGATAGGCAAAGACGTGTCACCTGTTTGCTGGAGATTTTGAAAAAAGTTAATGAGTCTTCTTTTTTCTTTTCTTAGCAAAATCGTTGATTTATCAGCTGGCGTTGTGACTTACACACCTTCTCGTGCCTTCTATCTAACTACTATGGTGGGATGATTACACTAGGCTACCGGTTTTCACAAAGAAATGAGACGGGAAATCTCTTGTTTAGATGTCTCAGCAGATAAGGCAGGTTTGCGCAAGCTCGCAGGTGGACTGCAGTGTTTATGAGAGGGGACAAAAAGGAAACTGTAAACACAAACAATCATGCTTTTCTCCAGGTGAAAGTGGCAAGTGAAAACCTGCAATCGAAACATTCATGTGTCAAGTGGCTGATGCGCTAACCACAGAAGTCAGTCCCTTAATTGCCTTGGCGTTGTGCTGTTTGATGTCAGGAGGTCTCATCAGTACAAAACCTGACAGAACACTATTTAAAAACGGCTTAATGTAACATGAATAGGCTACACATGGGCTTGGGGTTAAGGTGATATTAACAACAATTGTGCTACTTTTTGAGCAATGAAGGGCATGACAATTTGCCTAGGCTACTGGTGATTAATGGTCAAGAAATAGATTGTTGCCTAATCAATGGGAATATCACAAAACAAAGCTCAGAGTCACAAAACTCAGAAACATCGCTCAGAGACATTGTTCAAAAGGCTGCCTCATGTAGGCTATATCATCAAGACAGACAATCAAAAGTAGACTCAGCAGTTCTTCATGGCTGAATCGAGCCTCCTCGCTCTTTATTTCTGTCACTAACACACATAAATCTGCTGGCAAACACACATCGCCTACTCTCTCTCTCTACTGTACTATAGCCTATGGCCTACTGTATGTTGTCCATTACCAGCCCGTTACCTGTCCGTGAAACCATGTCAAATATCAGGAATCTGTCTCAGTAGGAAATTACACCAGCAAAAAAACGTTTACGAACTTCTCTCATTTCCTATCGCTGCCGCAAAGAGAAACAGGTAGTCCGAGTAAGCTATACGTTGGGTAGGCTACAATGTAAACAAAACAGTTTGATGATATGTGTGCTGTAGTGTTCGCTCTTTAAAAAAAAAAAAAACCGTAGGCCTATAGCATCATTCAGGTCTTGGTGAATTATATTGACAAGGACATCAAGATGTTGGAATTGCAGTTGTAGCCTACAGCCTCATATTGTTTAGGCTACATCACCAACACCTCTCTTTTATTATTTTATTTGTATATATTTTAGTAAACCACAAACACACTATGCAACAATAATGATAGCCCTCTGAAATGAAAGCTGTTGGGATTTCCTTTCATTCAGTAGCCTATGACATAGCTATAGGCTATATGCTCTCTGTCAATGTGATCATAAAGAATACTTACAGGAATGAGGTAAACACGCTCAGGTTGGCGGGTAGAACTGTGAGCCCGAGGTAGGCGCAATCAACTCGTTGGAGTATGTCGTCGCTTTCACAATTACAACGAAAAGGACATGCACTATCTCGCATTTTATTTCCATTTCCACTACATTCAGCGACTTCCAGTGTAAACGAGAGAAAAACGACCCAGACGACTACAGTTCCCATGGTTTCCAAACAGGTTAAGAGTTGGTTCTTCATCACGGGCAAGCCAAGTGCAGACCACTGGTAGTGCTTGTAGACGCGTGTTGTCCACTTGGCTGAAGGTAGGCTATTCGTATGTCCCCAAGTTGTGCACCTTCTGACGTCACACACTGTCATTCAAGACCACCCCAGAAATATGAAGAGGAGGATGCGGAGGGGAGAGAAGGACTAATGACCCAGTGGTATGCACAGGCATTGAGTTCTCATGCGTAAGGGCACGTATGCAAACCGCATGCTAAAAAATTACTTCGCTAAAACGTTATGATTCTTTAGCTGCGTTCATTGCTAATCAGGCATTAGACTTAGGCCCTATGTTTGACTCCTAAGTTTTAAAACATGACATTGAAAAGTAAGAGATGGCATGATTAAAAATGTTAACTTTATACAGTGAGGTAGAAAAGCGAATTGGTAGTACTTTACTGCCACCTGAAGGGCAACAGCGGTAATTAACCTGAAATTGAATTTCGAACGTTTTGGGGACACGCTGCATCACCAAAGAACTTATTAGGCGGAGTGGGCCTATGACAAAGCTCACAGATGTTGTGGTCCATAAGATAACCTGATCCTGTCTTGTTTGGTATACAAAAACACAAGGGTCCATCCTCATGTCTACAGAATAGGGCAAATGTTGTTTTCAGGACCTTGGATAGCACTTAAGCTTTCAAAATTAGAGACAGCGAATTGTTGTTTCCGATTACATAAGTTAAAATGTGAATCATGATTATCTTTTAAACTTATTTCATCGAAGAAAATCAATCCAATCATTTTAATTAAATCACAAAATTAAAGGATCGGAGATAAATTAAAGGAGAGAATGCAAGAAGACACTTACAGGTGTCAGAGGATATGGCATATTTGTGGACTTCCTGAAAAGTTGGGATTCAGTGTAGAATTGAAAATGAAGTGAAAACAGTATGCTATGCTTTGCTTTTTTAAGTTGGGACATGGGCACATTAAACACTGTGTTGCATAATTTTCTTTCTAAATATTTTTAGAATGACATTTTGTGCCATTCATGCCTGATACAGGATTTCAGCTGCTCAAGAGTCTGGGGTCTTCTTAGCTGTGCTCTCTGTTGTTCCATTAAACACCAAATGTGACAGGTCTGCAGACAGGCCATTTTAGCACCAATCTGGACTTTAATACACAACCATACTGTTGTGCTCTGGTTTCTTGAAATATTCAAGGCCTTCCTTGAAAAAGAGGTCTGGATGGCTACTCATATTACTCAAACAGTATAATTGAGCATCGATATAAATGAGTCGATATGTTATGATGGTGGGACAAATGGAAAACAAGCATTGTCCTCAGATGGTGACTAAGGATAGCAGAGCTATGAAGCAGATCTATGTCTGGGGCAGTGATGGCTTTAGGTATCACGGGTAGCCTGTGTATGATGTCAAACAAAAATATTTATATGATCTCTGTGAAATCTTACTTGCATAACCCCAGAATTAACACTAAGCAATCTGTCCAAATGTACATTGGATAGACTTTAAATCTGAAAGAAGCAGGCCTGTGGTTGCTGCCATCTAGTGGATGCCACATAATACACATTGGACCTTTTCGAGTTATTTTCCAGACACAGCAAGATATTTGAAATAATTGTGGAGAATTTCAATTGCACTTGTATAGAAGCACATGAAGAACATGATTATCTAAAATTAGGAAATAGATTTAGAACCTATCATAAAAAGACAATGACATTTTATTCTTAAATCTTTTCTCTTGCTGTCCTTGATTATAACCCATTACACAATCAATTCAGTGAAGTGGGAAAGTAAACTGAACTACATGTACATCCTCTAGTTACAATCATTTAAAGAAAATTGCTCTATTGAAACAAAACAGAATCATTTTGCCTGACTGAGAAGACTGGACATCTAGTGGCATTTTGAGAAACAGCAGAAACGTACCACTGATATGGTCAGATTTTTAATAAAGAGCTGTAAAACAATTAAGAATTAATGACTTGAGTCAAAATTCAAGGAGTTCAAATACGACAAATAATTCAATCTTTAAAGGGGAACTATGCAATTTGATTAGTTTAATTGACCTTAACTTAACAGCTTCTCAGCCATTGGACTTAGTATATGAGTTTTTCTGAGGTGAATGGTGGCCGTCTCGCTTCCCCCTAGCGTTCGTGAGCAGAAAAAACACTTATGCAACTTTAGGCCGGCGGGCTGCTGCACTCAGAGACAGAAAGTCTCGCAGCTGTGTGATCATGCTTGCAATGTGACAAATTGCTTTACTGCACTACAAACATACAGTACATGCACCAAATAGCACAAGGTAGCGATGGAGTTCGTCATGGCAGAGCCAGTAATCTCTTCATGGCAGAACCAGCGAAAAGAAGCAGAAAGTGAGTAAACCGTCGTCGGAGGAATAGGGAAAGAGGAGACGGCAGACTGATTAAAGAGTGTCATAAAATATATGCGCTGAAGCTGTAGGGGGAGCTCTGCAGAGAGACCTGTGAGTGAAAAGAGACAACAGCGAAGAAATGATCAAAATGGCATAGTTTGCCTTTAACACAGATACAGGTTCTACAAAGAACAAGCCAACAGATTGCCAATGTAACAAATGACGGTCATGGACTGAGTCTTATGCACTAAAAGAAATAATAATAAACATCAGGCCTATATGTTTAGTGTCAGTAGACAAAAGAGAGACGGAAACAAGCAGCAGTCAGATAGAAGAGAAACAGAAAGAGAGAGAGTGACTGTGTCCCCATTGTATCCATGCCAGGAGTGGTAAAAAAGGTTCAATTTAGTTGCATACAATGCCATGGCCTGAGGTTACTCTGATAGACAATGAGATCTATCTATCTATCTATCATATTTCATCGTTATCATGAAAGCAAGTCCTGATTACGATGAAGAACCCAATATCTTTTGAACACATTGTAGCTCAGTCGCATGTTAGAGTTTATAGTCACCTGACGCCGTAATGTATTATTATGTTTGCCAGGAGGGTCACTTGTGCCACCAGTCTGCTCTTACAGTCTAAATCATCACAGCAGACAGCTGTATCCATACTGCCCTACATCAGACATGGACTGATTTATACACTGAGTGATTGGGGCCATTGCTGAGGTGACTGCCCAGACTTTGGGTGGTGCTTCCTGCTCTTTATAATCCTATATGACTTCTCAGTCTAGATAGTATCACTGCAGATAAGGCCATTACATTCCCATAATGTCACAATGTCTTTACTTTTACAATATTGCAAAATAAGAGCTTTAAAAACCTGTAAGTGCAGTTAGTGCAGTACTAAGCATTACATAATAGTCTCACAGACAATTTGTGTCTGATACATTATAACACATTATCACAATATTAAGGCCTGATGTATAAATTATGTTGTGGATTAAATCATTTAATGTCTTTGGCATTATACGAAAGAGGAAAGATCAGTAAACACAGCTGTGAACCAATATGTACAGATCTACCTGTAAAAAGTATTCACCCCTCTTCGATATTTCCACTTTTAGTGCTTTTATAAAATAAAATGAATATTGCTAAATATATTGAACAATAATACCAGAAATACCATATTTAATGTGAAAATGAAAGCAGATTTCTACAAAATAGTGTTGATTAATTAAAATCATATCATGCAAAATACTGTATGTGATTGCATAAATATTCACCCCCTTCAAGTTAGCATTTAGTAGATGCACCTTTGGTCACAAGTCAAGCATGGAGCCTGGAGAGGTCTCAGTTAGGCTTGCACATCTTTATACTGCCATTTTACAAAATGTTTCTTTGCAAAATTGCTCAAGCTCTGTCAGGTTGGAAAGGGATCAGGTGTGAACAGCCCTTTTCTAGCCACAGATTTTCTAGGATTGAAGTCTGGGCTTTGCATCTCCAGAACATTCACCTCAAGTGTTGTCTTTAGACCATCTCTGTGTAGTTTGTGCTGTATTCTGTATGTAAATGTCCTCCCAAGTCGGAGTTCTCTCAGTGCTGAATATATTTTACAAGCCTTCCAAGGCCTGTGTTGAAACGTATTCCTGTATGATGCTACCACTACTATGCTTCAAATTAGGGATGGTGCATTTTTGGTGATGTGTAGCGTTTGGTGTCCGCCAAAAGAAGCATCTAGTCTGATGGCCAAAATGCTCAATTTCTCATCAGACCAACCAAGCTTCTTCCATTTGTTGTCGGAGTCTCCCATATGTCATTGGGCTGTGGGGATCATCATCATGTAAGGAATGGGATGATACGTCACTTGACATATTTTTTGGATCCATCCCCTCACTTATGCTTTTTAATAACCTTGACAATTGAAAAGCTTTAGGAAATCGCTTATTTTGCATTACATATGTGTAATTAATTAACATTACTTTGTAGAAAGGTGCTTTCACATTGACATTAATGAGGGGATATTTGTAAATTAATTCTTTTGTAAATTAATAAAAGGGGACATATCTAAGGGGAGTAAAAACGTTTTATAGGCACAGTAATATCAGTAATATACTGTATATATTTAGTCAATTTACAACATGTCTAGTAAAATGTTGTACATTTACACTGATGCATTTGACAGGGCATTTCAGATATTGAAAATCAGACCGCATTTTCTGTAACTGTGCGCACTTCAACTGTATACCTTCTCTCAAATCGAATGGTTAGCCGTTCATTAGAGTCGCTGTGATGAGTGAATCACACCCCTCACTCCACTTCTGATCTCGCCCACTCCACTGTGCTGATTGAAAAGGGTCATTCAGGCAGCTTTTCACACATGCAGTTTGCTGTCTTTGATTTCTATAGGCCCCTTATCAAGGACCCAAGTCCTATCACTCACACGCGCACACACACACACACACACACACACACACACACACACAACACACACACACACACACACACACACACACACACACACACACACACACACACACACACACACACACACACACACACACACACACACACACACACACACACACACACACACACACACACACACACACACACACACACACACACACTACACACACAGGTCAGCTGTATAAAGCCTCACTGAATAGAAAAAGGTGGAAAGCATATCAGTTGAGGTTCCTGGAGCAGGATGTTACAGTAATATATCTCCGTCACAGGCAGTCACACGTTGGTGGAGGAGCTTCAGTCCCACAGCAGGCAGCTGAGGACAGCGACTTCTCCACCCTGCTCCCTCCCTGGCAGCCCCACACTGCAGGCACTACTGCTGCAATTTTATACCAGGATGCAGTTGTGTTGTGCAGTTAATGTATATTCATGTCATCAGTATGTCAGTATGTGTGAGCCCATGCACTTTTTTTTGTTTGTTTAAGTTTATTGTTGCATCTCAGGTATATTTCCATATATAATATCAAAGAGCAAAAATCTTAGGTCCCCACCCCCCCTCATGGCCTGCTATGAGCTAAGCTATGAGATGCTACTGTACTTGTAGAAGGTGTCACCTGCCCTTATCAATTGAACTACATGAGACTCACAGAAGATAATAATGTGTTTTAACACCAGTGGTTCTTCCGTGCTCTTAACATCAGCACAGAAGGGATTCGAACCAGGCTGGCCAATAAAACTATGTTGAATCAGAGACCTGCCAGACATGTGATTTACAACACTGGATGCATCACATGCCCCCTCTCTTGGGCTGTTTGGCACAGTCATCTGTATCCCCCATCTTCAAAGGTATCAGATGTTGGGCACTTGGTTGCCTGCTCAAGGCCTGCAGGCCAGAGGGTCTGATTGGCAGAGGAAGCCACTAATTGCGAAGGAACAAGGGATTTCCTGCAGCAGCGTTGGTGGGCGCAGCCCTCTCTGGTTGAAAGACAGGAGAGGAAGAGCTTTATTGCATCTATCCAGGACACTGGAAGGAAGGGGGTCAAGGTGAACACATGTGAAATTAGGCACTGGTTTTCATTGACCCAGGAGGACCCTCCTGAACAATATGGTCTCTGAAAGAACAGTCTGTCCCCAGCGAGGGCTCCGCCTTTGATTATGTAATTAGGAAACGAGCCTTTCCATTTGATTCAATGACCAATGTGTGATGGTGCAAATCCTCCCTTCATCATGTGGTCAAATTATTATGCTTTTTCAGTTAGATGGCTGAGTGTTCCCTCCAATAGAATATGCCACTGTCACCCCACTGGGGTCTGTGTTGTGCTTCATACGAAACATTTCCCCTTGATGATCACATCAAACATCAGCTGATCTTTTCACATAGAGTGCACTTTTCGGGCATTCCTGAATGTTGCCATTATTTTCACGCACAAGCCTATACGACAAAATGAAAAAATCAGCAACTCCACAAATACATTTCGAAACACCATGGTATGATAGCATGCCAAACATACAAACATACAGACAGACAGACAGACATCAAACAGCTACAATGATTCAGGTGTAATCTGAAGCCTTCAGAATTAGGGCTATTAGATTTGCATGCAGCCCAGACGTTTTCCATATTTCACTCAAGGGCGTGTGGGCTTTCTAGTGGCCTTTCTGCCTCTCGCCGCTTCTCTGGGCTGTTCAGGGGGAGCGGGCATGGCCTCACCGACGGAGGGTTACGCGCCATGTCTTCCTGTAGTGGGTGTAACTTCCTTCTCACAAATGTGCTGAACATTTTCAAGAGGGTTTACACACACACACACACACACACACACACACAAATCATGGACTTGCGTGAGTGAGGTGAACAGATTTCTACACAGAGTCAGAAAATGATATGACAAGGCTAAAGGTTCTCACGCAAAGTTAGCCTTCCAATCTCTGATGTCAAATGATGTCAAATACACTCATTTGTTCTCACTGTGTGTTTTGTCTTTTATTTACAACATACAGTACAGTACATTGACTGAAAAATTTAATTAGATTCCCTCTCTATCACTGGCACTGAAAACTTGGGGGTGGCTGCAAGAACATGCCAGAACAGCTGAATATGCACTATCATCTCACTGTCCGACAGACATGGAAAGCCATAAGAAAATGATATTACCATGCATTTGGCAAGCCATTTTAACATTTAATCAAACACAATCCTAATTTTTCCCCTGATATCCATAATACTGCAGGAAACTGTCAGGGCCCTCTAGGATCCTCTAATATACTATGAAATATGTTTTGATAATTATTAATTAAAACATATTATTATCAAACATTTCATCAGCCCTAATTTTATTTTGACAACATGGTTTCAACAAACCCTTAAAACCTATCTATTATCTATATCTCTCTATCTGTTTGCAATGGAATGTGAAAGGTTAGAAGGAAGCCCCTTTGTCTCCCAATCACAATTTTACCAGCCTCTGCAGGTGGTGGAAAGAAAGTTGGTGATTGGTGGTCCTGATATAGGGCGGAGCAATAATGTTTCAGTGAGAGACTAATTTCAACCAATCATATCTCACCTCTAAATGGCTGGGCTTTATTATCATCATTGTCAAGTTCCACATATTTACTCTGAGACTAGCGGAAACAAACTAGCTAGCTTAGCCTGCAAGTTTAGGATTTAAGATATGCAGGTTTTCAGCTAGTGAGGAGACAAACTTGCAAATACTGTAGGGATAATATCATGCTTTTTATTCACTCAAAATCACCAAGCTGTTGTTACTATTAACACTGCTACTATGTACTATGCATTGTTACTGCATAATATGTAACTGAAGTAGATAGTCTGAACACAAAGGTAAAGCATATTAGCAAGTGCACTTGTCAAGTTTAGAATTGGGATGGTTAATTAAGTTTGTCTAGGTATAGGTATATAAGTACATAGGCACATGTATAGGACAACTCTTGACTGTTAACGATGAGAAGTAGCAATGCCCCCCTTTGGGTGCCCCAGCTGGGAGTTTTCCATTTACTCCACTGCACCTTTTCACCTGTGAGAACCACAGACACAGGCAGAAAAAGAACCAAACAAAGAGAGGAGTGTAGAGATGAGCCAGAGTAAAACCATACCATACCATACCCCAACTGTACTGTAACTGTACAACACAAGTTCCACCACTGTCACACTGTTCTCTGTCGTCCTGTGTGTGCTGTGCATGGAATTGTAATTGATATATCATAGGGTGCCTCTCATTTGGGCTTTTATATGTCCTCCCTCGCTCCTCGGACAATGGGATAGTCTATCCAGTGTTAGTTATAGATCAGTGGGAACGCCCCTCGAGGATCGAGCATCGAGGATCGAGGAGGCATGTTGAGAGGCACCCTAAATCAACCAAGGAGGCACACAAAACTGTCTTGAGAGCCAGGCGTTTGAGACTACTGTTTTAAAGGGGAACTATGCAGGGTTTTTTTTTAAACTTAATTTACCTTAACTGAACAGCTTGATATTTGAATGGTAATATGTCTTTTATCGGGTTGAATGGTGACTGTCTTGCTTCCACCTAGTGCCTGTGAGTGGAAAAAACACCCTTGCATCTTTGGCCGGCGGGCCGCTGCACTGACAAACAGAAAGTCTCGCAGCCTCATGATCACGCTCGCGATGTAACAAATTCCTTGGTGGAGTTTCTCATTTGTCATGGCCAGCCAAAAGATGCGGAAAGTGAATAAACCATTGCTGGAGGAACAGGGAAAGAGGAAACGGCAGACTGACCGAAGAAATTGCCCAAACATAGTGCATAGTTCCTCTTTAAAGCGTGTCATAATAGCGCCTACACTTACCCAGAATGGAGATTAGGAACTACCAGGGGTTGCTGGCAGTGGCCGCAAACATGATCAACAAGGTGGACATCGGTATGGGCTCTCCTACAGTATGTTCAGTATCAGAATGTTTTATTGGCATTGCACCAAGAGAGAGCAAAATGTGCTGCATCCACACCAACAAATGATATGCACGCACGCACGCACGCACGCACGCACGCACGCACGCACGCACACACACACACACACACACACACACAGACACACACACACACACACACACACACACACACACACACACACACCATAACAACACATGGATATATACACTCAACACACATGCACACACGTCATGTAACAATACCCACATACCTCTGCACACACACGTAGGTTCCTCTGCTTTTGGTCCATGAGTAGGACCCACCTTGTCCAAACCTGTTAAATGAACAACATAAGCAAACTGACCCTGCAGACAAATTGTATGTAAAAGCTTTGACAACCTTAAATTATTTGCCATGTCATGTAATGTAAAAGCATACATGCATACCATTGACAACCAAAAATGTTGGACTGTTTTGGCTTTTGGATCGATATTCTTTTGCTCTATCAAACTTTAAGTACTGGCACCAGAAAACTCCAGTGTCATTTGTGGTGAGGTTGCTAATTGTGGCAGTCACATTGGATAAAGAGCCTGTAACCTTAACCCCATTATCGAAGGGTGGTCTGCACGTCATCCCTGGGTTGAGATAGAACACCTCCCTGCAGGTGCGATAAAGGTACATTCCACCTTGATTTTGTAGATCAGTGGAGCATGTCATCTCAATCTGCTCCCCAACCCCTCTGAATTCAACCAGATCTGCATTCAAACCTGGAAGAGAATGACATGGGAAAGCAACGATCATTCAACTAAGTCAATTTGCTTACACTTGTGTCATACAGTTGCATTATCCAATTACTGAGTCCCTCACACCGATGCACTGTTAAAATTGCACTGAATTCTTTGCCTGATTCAGTGGAGTCTTCTAATCTTCTAAACCAGGCAGGGCTATTTTTTATGAACCAGCAGTTGGACCCAATCCATTTTTAAGAGAGATGTTTAAAAAAAAAAAGAAGCTCCCATACCTGTGACTAAGCAGACCCACAGAGAGAGGTGCAGAAGGACGTCATTGTGTCGCCACAAGCGCTCCATCGCTTGACCTTTGGGTTCTCGGAGTGTACAGTATAAGACATGACCAACTGTTATGCTTTGAGGGTCTTAACAATAGCTGGCACTCAAGAACTGATAGCTCGATAAGATAAGAGGAGGGTGGGAGAGAAGTAAAGAAAGAAAATGTGTGTGTGTGTGTGTGTCTGTCTGTGTGTGTGTGTGAAGGGGGTGGTCTTAGTGTGTGTGTGTGTGTGTGTGAGTGTGTGTGTGTGTGAGTGAGTGTGTGTGTGTGTGTGTGTGTGTGTGTGTGTGTGTGTGTGTGTGTGTGTGTGTGTGTGTGTGTGCCAGTGTGTGTGTGTGTGTGTGTGTGTGTGTGTGTGTCTGTGTCTGCGTCTGTGTGTGTCTGTGTTTGAACGTGTGTGAACGCCCTAGCAAGTATCAACAATCAAGCCCCCCCATTCAATTTATCTACCCTCAAGGGACTGGCAGTACAAGTAGTCTCTCCTTCACCGTGTGGAAGATGGAGAACAATAGGTAAAGTATTGGAGAGGAAGGCTTTGTGTGAATGGGACCACAAGGGAGATTATCAGCAAACTGGAGTCTGAGGGGCACTTGCTCCCTCACTCTGATCCAAGCCATGGATGGATCTTGAGAGGTCTCTGTTCCTGTTTCTGGATTATAGCTCTGGACTCTGATTCAGCCTCAGAATTTGTGATGTAAGTATCCTACCGCTTAATCTTATTTCTTATTTATTGATCTTTTAATGCAAGTCGAGTCAGAGTTCACACAACACATCAATAACCACCCTGGGGAATTTTAATAGGGCAAGCAACGGTGTTGAGAGAGGGACACAAGAATTGTTGTGACTGGTTTACTTTTTTCTGCACAGAGAGGGCTCTTGCTTCTGGAGTTCGACAGAAGGGCCCGGTGGAAGGTCCACAAGCATCAGCTTTCAATGTCTGAAAGAGGTCTGATATAGAGTTGAATACGTGCATACTCTCTGTGTGAGTAGACTGTATGAGTCAGGTATTAAACTAGCCATCTGTTGTATTGTATTCTATCCTGACTGGTAAATCAGTCAATCATTTCATAGCATTTTTTATTGTTTCAACTCTGACTTTAGGAACCATTCAGTCATATCCTGTCCTGTGAAAACACATTTTTTTGTGTCCATTTATGGTAAAGTTAGCTTACTGTTCACTGAATGCTTGATGTCTTCCTATTAATAAATAAATATATATTTACTGTATATATATTTTTTAAAAGTTACAGGACATTTACAATTGTATTCTTTTGACATGTACTCTTATCAAGACTTAAATAGCCTCTGTTGTGTTTATACGGGTGCGTGTGTGTCAAGGCTAGTGCATGGTTCTTGTCTACTCGAGTAGGTTTGTTTGCTCAAGCGCACTCGGAGTGCTTTGTCTCTGGGTAGCTGCCTGTTTCCTTCCTCCTGATTGAGACAGGGTACTCTGCGGGGAACAGGCGAAGAATATGACCCGCAGACAGAGTTGTGCGTAAAAACCTTGGCAAGATTGTGGTGGGGAGCCCTTACCCAGTAAGCCCGAGGCCCGAGAGAGGGAAGGAAGGGATCACAAAAATAACGAATGAAACGCAAGACAGATCGCTGGAAAGTCAAACAGGTCCAGATAACCTTTCACTCGACTAAGTGTGAGCACTCAGTGGCAGCATGACCCTACTGTCAGCTGAATAAATATGACAGAATATGACAGAATGTCATGACAGTATATCTAGTATCTCAATATTGCAGTTTGATTGACAGTAGATTGACAGTTGGAATATGATCATCAAGTTCTGCTGTTTTTACTCTCAGCTTCCAGTATGTTGTAGTGGTTGTACAGTATGTAATATCCATATGGGAAAGAATGAACGCTTTCCAGATTCCCAAATCCATGCCATTTTAATCCCAAAGGCAATTTACAATTCGTGCAAGGCATTATATGTACCCTGTTCACCCTGTTTCATTACGATTAAAACCCTTTATCAGTCTTGAAAGCAATGGTTGCCTCTCCACAATACCACTGGCAACAGGGTGAAGCATTGTAACAGTCTGGATTGGCAGTTGGGATGACATTAATGTTTTTGGAGTGAGAGTGAGTTGTTGCTCATTGGTGCGGTTAGAATAGAATAGAATAGAATAGAATAGAATAGACTTTTATTGTCCACATGGGGAAATGTATCTTGGACTCAGCACAACAGAACTGTGTAATAGACATACAGCGACAGGTATGGTACGGTGCAGTTTTAAGCCCTGTGTGGAGTGGAGGGGGGCGAGGTGTCAGCATGAGGATATGGGCGGGGTGGGGACGATGTCCTGCTTTCAGAGAGTGAGCGTCCTGGCCCTCTCAGCACAGATACAGGGCAGGATGTCAGGGTGGGGGTTCCGCAGGGGAAAGGCACTTAGGGCCGATGGGAGAGAAAGAGAGAGAGAGAGAGAGAGATAGAGAGAGGGAGAGAGAGAGGGAGAGAGAGAGAGAGATAGAGAGAGAGAGAGAGAGAGAGAGAGAGAGAGAGAGAGAGAGAGAGAGAGAGAGAGGAGATTTACTGCTTCTATGTTTCTGTCATGGAGACAGAGGGTAAAAGAGAGAGAGAGCAAGTGAGTTAGGTGGGAGGGGGGTGCTGTCCTGAAGATAAAGACAGGAAAGAGCTGAGGACTCTGTTGACACAAAAAGATTTTGAAGAATTCTCCAAACAAATTCTCTCTCTCTCGCTCTCTCTCTCCCGCTCCTTTACTTTCTCTGATGCTCTCTGTCTTGCCCCCTCTCCCCTAACCATATTTTATTTCAGTATCATAATCAATGCTAGTAATGCTCACCCATTGGTGATGGAGCAAAGAATAGTTTTCATCCTAAATACAGTATTTGAGTGCTCTCTGGTGCATCCTCAACGCCCTGGCATGAAGCCCATGCAAGTACGTGACACCACTCACAGCTATTTTGTACTTGCACTTAAAGACTTCACAAACCAGGATGGAAAGCTAATATTTTTGCTATGTTATGCTTATTAACCAAATATGCTTATAAACCAAACCTTACTTTCTTAAAATGTATGCTAATGTATAGGCCTACACTTGTCATCAACATATCATGTCAAGACCGGTGTAATTGTCCAATACAACCCTGTATGACGTATCAATCAGTGTACTACACTGTATTAGCAGGAATCATGTATCATATTTGCACTTGTCACTTTTGTTATATTTGTTTAATTATATGGGTATTAATTAGTTGAATGAGTCACCACCTGTCATCGGGGTATCAAAGTGCTTTCAAGGTATAAAAGGTCTTTTTTTGTGACAATGTTGCAACATGTGTGAGGAAACCTTTTATTTGTCTTTGTTATGATGGTACCACTGCTCTTGATTTGCGCATCACTGTAAAGTATCATCATTCCTTGTTTGTTTCCATGAGTGAAAATCTTGAATAAATCATCATGCCCCATTACCTCTGTGTGCGTGTGTGGTTATCATTACCCATTTTCTACTTGATGACAACAGTAAAAATGCAATAACAGGAGAAAAGAAAAACACCAAGCGTGACCAGGTTTTGGCGCATCAGGTTATAATCATGTTATAACAATGGCTTGATCCTAATCAACATACAACAATGCATCTGCTTGTACACTTGCACACTTGAACATCTGCGATGGACTTTGGAATTTCCGAGTGGGGAGCGAGTCCAGTCAGATGCACCCAGCTTAGGGGGGCTTCGCTATGAAGCCGCAAAACAACTGAATGGGAGGAAGCGCTGTTCCCTGACTTTTTCCTCCTGTGAAGGCGCATTTCCTTTTGTCGCCTCAACTTTGCTCATCTGAACCAGTGAGCGTCAGAGAGTCAGTTACAACTCAAAATGGATACTCTGCTTTATGTCCTACTGCTAATACTGCGTTTTTCTGACACACGTGAGTTATATTTATGTAGTTCTCGTTTGTCGAGTGTTTTTTGTTGTTGTTGTTGTCAATGTTTATTGATAAGGTTACATCACAAAAGTAACATTATTCGACTCATACTTAGCTCAGCAGTCAGTTATATGATTTTTAGGTCAAAGTCCATCAAGTAAATAACTATTATTCGCAAGGGTAGTCAACATGTAGCCTAGTCTACACGAGCTGGTAAATATATTAGACATGGCACACCACACCAGAAACCGTCCAAACCAGCCAATGGAATTTGCCTGATGTAGTTTTCAAGAGGCCAACTTTGAAAATAAAAAAAGATTCTTAATTCACCAAAGCTTGTTGGCAGTGTTATTCACTGATGCAGTAGGCTATTGGGAAAGTCTTATTTATTGGTAATTTAACGGCAGCGTTTGTGTTTGTTTTTGTACGCAGTGAGTTTTCTTATTGAGTTCATGGACCCAAAAGGATTGTGCCTGTCCCGACTAAACACAGGCGAAATTGTCTACCTCGGTGCGTGTGACAGTACCAGACCCGCTCAACAATGGAGGTGGACAGGCGACATGAAGCTTTACCACATAAAATCATCCAAGTGTCTATGGCCAGAGCCGAGCGGGTCGCCCTTTGGGGCTCGCCTGGTCAGCCTCAACGACTGTGGTAGAGCACCTGCATGGAAATGCTATGATGAATGGGGGATATTTGGGTTAGTGGACAAACCGTTGTATCTAAAGAAACAAGGCATACGAATTGTTATTCAAAGGAACCCTCAGTATTCCAGATGGACCAGACTTGACGTCGATCAAGCGGGAGAACGTATAACGACACCCCTTTGCCAAATAAAAGGTGAGTGAATCATAAGTTTACTCAGTCAGACAATTTCATAACATCCCGGTTACACGTAGGCCTCTGTTTAGACACTGACACGGTTATTAACACATTGGGAACATTAAACTTCTTAAACAGGCTAGGCCTGTTAAGTTTCAAGCTTTTAAACGAGTAGGCTACTTCGAGGGGAACTGAAAAGTCCTAAACCTCTGCATAGGAAAGCAGAGGATGACACTCCTGGTGTCAGTTTCCTTGCACATTGTGTTCAAGGCCTCGGTCAGCCGTCACAGGAATATCGTAAGCACTGGTCTTTCCTGTAAACTCTCTAGCACACGATTGGCCGCATTATCATCAGACGCGCATAGAAATTGAAAACAGTTAATCTTGGAGGAAAGTTGTTGCACATTTCTGTCTTTGTGCCATGATGTCTGCCTTTAATGTTGTTGACGGGCATCACGAATACTATACTAATACTATATTGTAAATAGCAATTCTCCCTTTGCACTTTAGACCTGGTGAAGACATGATAGGGCCTGGCAACACAAAGCAGTTCAAAGCAGTAGAGCAGTTGCATTTAACAAACTACTACAGTACACACGGATATTTCCTACAATTTTTGTAAATACATACTGCATATTGTATTTTCTATATTGCATACTGTATTTTCTATTCAAATTCAAAGTAGAAGTGACACTCAGATATGCTACTACTATCCATACTATGACGCCTATTCATTAAAAAGTATTCAACAATAATCATAAAAATGTACAGGAAATGTGAAAGAAAGTGCCATTATTTTTGATGCGTCTACTTGACCTAGTCGTGTCAGGATAGATGAATACATTTACAGTAGTTCATAACGTCTTTCTCTTTATAGGTCCCACAACAATTTCAACTTCCACATTCTCAACAGCATATAATTCCACTGCGTATACTAGCATATCTTCGGAAGGCACCGACACATCCTCCAAGCCAATGTTTATGACAAATACAAACCATGTTAAGACAACTCACACAGCCACACAGCAAATCACAACATTAAGAGCCCCTGTGACTGTTCAGACCAGAGAGGTCACGCACTCCAGTGATACGGTGAGGCCTCGAACCAGGAGGATGTTAGCCACTGATCTCAAACCTGAGTCTGGACCAGTAACTCCGAATGCAGCTTTAAATAGAAGTGACAGCACCGTCATGGGATCGGACACCTCATTTACTGAAGCTGGACGCACAGGGGAAGGAACGGACTTATCTACAAGCTCTTCCACGGTGTTCCACCACAGCTTTGGGGTGGATAAAACAGCCTCATCCGAGGCCCTTGCCTCCGAGACTGAATCTGATGGAGTTCCGGAGATGTCAGATGCATCCAGCACCTTCACCGCAGGTGTCCCAACCACACATTCCCACATGGATGGCACCAAAATGTCTCCCCTCTCATACTCCAAGTCTGAACCAGTTCCCTTCAGTTATAGCTTAGCGTCCACTACCGCGACAGACTCGGTGACCACTAAGGCTCTGACAACCATGGCACCTGAAAGCAGCCCACCAGCTGACGGTGGAGCACAGACTGAAACTGACGTGTCATTAGCGACCACCTCTACCACAGTTTCAGAGATTACTACAGGACGCTTCACCTCAGCAGCTGAGGTAACCATGACACCCAAACCCCCTCTGACCACCAGAAGAGTGCCTTTATTAAGAACTCCAGGCACTACAGCCACAGCGAAACTGTATACAAGGACAGCTACTCCGACTACTGCGTCATATCCCAGCACCAGCAGTCCACCTACATCCAGGGCTACTCATTTCCCAAATCAAGCTACTGAGATCCCAATAAGCACTACTGATCACATCACAACAACTATTCAGCCAACTATAGCTGCTACTGAGTCACATGCAACCACCGTTAAGCCAAACCCATCAACTGTTTTGATAACCACATCCGCAACGATGACCACCACCATGGATCAAACCACCCCAGACTTAACTACGCCCACTACGACTCAGGCCACAACTACTACACCATCAACTACAACTGTTCCTTCAACAACTCTGACGACCACAACATTTCCCACAACCACAACCATAGCCACAACACAGCCGGTAAGTAGGCCTACATCAAATGCTTAGCTCACTAATATTAGTTAAAGATTTTTATCTTGACTTGAGTTCGGTGCATTGGCTGCAAACAATGAACAGTAAACATGATTGTCTCACAAGTAGCCTAAGTCTTGGACTTAATTGACCAATAAATGGGTGATTCTGAACAAATACAGACTGTGACACAAGCGAACCACACGCGAACCAACACTGCCCCAATCCACATACTTGTTGGAGATTCAGGAAGAAGTTGCTGGAGCCTATAGACCTCTGAAGTTTGCTTACAAAAAGGATCCAAAGCTTTGCCCATATAAGGAGCTCCGGGAGTTAATTGAAGCTAACTGCCTATGGCAAGTTGCATTGTAAGTTAGCTCTGGGTTAGCAAAGATCAAAGTGTGCCGTCTTCACCTACCGAAGATCACAGTATCCACTAGACGGCAGCGGACAAAACTATGTAGCGAAAAACATCTGCATTTTTAATGTCATCATCCCCGCGAGAGTTTAATAGGTGCGATAATTGAAAATCCCCATGTTATTTTCCCATAGAAAAAAAATCTCAAGATACCGGATCTCCTTATTTGGGCAAAGATGGTAGCTTTTTTGTAGGCAAACTTCAGTGAACAATCTTCAGCTGCAAGGCAGCCAATCAGCATGAAGCTAACTTGATTATTATGTAATGTGGGCTCCAGATAACCATGAGGGGGTGCTAGATACCTGCTGAAATGGGCCACTTGGATCCCCAGCATCAAACAGCATCTGAGTATGTTTTTGACAGACCAATAGTCATTCCTTCTATACTCAGCGAACAGGGTAAAATACTCAGTTCATCCATTCTGTGTCTTCAATATTGACATGAGGATGTATTGACTCTGAAAATGTTGAACTACAGTCTTCCCGAAATTGGCTGTGTTGATGTAAGCATGAACTGTGTTCTTGTGAGATAGTGGTGGAAAGTTGGGAGGGAATTGCTATATCTGAACTGTATGAAATAGGACCATGACAGGCTTATTAAAGGTGTGGTGTAGTGATAGCAACCATTATGCCATTTGAGATCAGTATTATCATCACTCGTGCTAAAACACAGGATTACACCAATACCAATACCATACATAATTTAAAATGGTGGCCCAAGTGTAAAGTCTATCAACAACCAAAGTTTTCATGCTAGAATTGTAGCTATGGTGTATGGTATGTGGGAGCAGTCAAGGTCTAGCCATGGTGTATAATATGCAAATTGATTTAACTTATGTTTTTTAACATTAAGTTTAGTCAGACTTAACACTTTACCCATAATTCAAATTAGTGCCCCAGGTGTTGGTGTAAATTAAAAGTTTATCCTTAATATTTCCTTTGGTTGATTTGAACATTCGGGCAGTTCTTCATATAAATATTAGGCCTAATATTTTCATGTTTTCTATATTCTTTGTTTCAATTGCAAAGTAGACTGCTTACATTATCTCAGTGCATAACAGTATTAATCTTAATATCATTAATATGCATTCATATCATAATACTGTACGTTTGTCTGAAATAGAGAACCTTCCAGTTAGGTAGAATCTGATTTTAAATCCCAGGTTATCTCAGTTTTCAGAGGCTGCAAATTAACATTGTCAAGAGCTTGCCAGTCAGTTTGCCTAATGCATCAGTTACCACTGAGTGCATTGTGCTCTCTTAAAGTTATACACCATTTACGAATGTCCAGTTTCATTGTTGACATGACAAAAATAGCTTCAGTGTACAGTACACCACCAGAACTTTATATGCGAATGTTTTATTCATCAGACCTACAGACAAAGACAATTATAATCTACACTACAGAGCAACAGACCTGCTGATTAGAATGAAAGGAAACATTAAAATGTAGACAGTGTTTATAAAGTTCGTCGTTTGAACATGAATTTAGTTCACATAACCTTGCTGTCCGGCTGGCAGCCAAGCCCAAGACATTGTGTATCAGAAAAAGCCCCCATCAGGAAGGAAAGAAGGGTGGGGTGACGGGAATGAGAGCGACTGCTCAAGGTGCTGGTGTCATAGAGTCAAGTGAAAGTTTGAGACCATGAACCTTTGGAAAACATTCGATTTATCTCTTTGTAATTAACCCGTGACGAAGTCATGACAAACACTGAGAAAGGATGTTTTGCGCGCATGAAGGATGTTTTTCCCCCCACGAATTATTCTAATTGCAGCATAATTGAAGACCTTTTAGATATCGAGATTGAAAATTTGGATACTATTCAAGACTTTGTCATTGTCCAGGAAGTGTGAAAGGGCTGTGTTCAAAGTGGAGGACGAGCTGAATGACGATGTGGGAGTCAGGGGATGGAAGGCTGCAATCTCATCTCATTTATTTGGATTTACACCGAAAATGAATGGGAATAAATTCAAATATGTAAACCATTTTTTTTGAGCTATACTGAATATCATTTAGGCTATGCTGCGAACGCGAATAAAACACCGAAATGTTGACATGGAACGTATTATATTTTATGATTTTTATGGTGTGGAGTCAAGTCAAGGTTAGTCAGAATATGTTTCAAGCTTTACTCGGAGCTAGAGTTTGCATTATCACCGCGAATTGCAATGTCTATTTGTGTTTTACTTGCAGCCCGAAACGACGGAGGCAATCAGATGTTGGATAAATGGCACTGAAGTCAGTGCCAGCACTGATGGAATTGAGTTAAAACTAACCACCATCAGAGAAGGCTGCAACTTCAGCGTATTTTATAGCAGCGTGTCTCCTGAAACGGACTGCCATTCGACGGAAGATGACAATAAACATTTTCAGTGTCTAATTAATGATCTCAATCCTGGCACCCTTTACCAATTGGAAATAATTTCAAAGACTGACGGAGAGCGAACAAATGTTTCAGCGCAAACAGGTAAGAATGACAAATTAATTCAATGTCTTAATAATATATAACAATATCAGTTAAGATTTTTAAGCACATTAACTGGCGACGAAATGTTAAAAATGCATTTAGTGTTATAGAGGGTACTTGTCACCAATAAATGGACATAATGGTCGCTGTGATGTAGGTAGAAGAGGAATAAGTGATTTTGTTAAAATACTAGCCCTTCTTTGATTGTTAGTTGCCTTTCACTTTCACTGCCTAAATCATTGCCTAATGTTTTCCTTTGTCTTTTGTTGTTGTATCTCAGTTGATACGATGATTGTTGATAAATATGATAAATTACTTAAACTAATATACAGACACCAGGCATGCAAGGTCACAGATATAAGCTTAAGCAATACTCATTTTGAATATGAGCATACATTTCGATGAATACTGTAACTATGATTAATATATGGCATGGCTGTCATTTGTCCATTCACTTGGAATGTCAGAGTGAAGCTGAATGGAAAATGTTTGACCACATGTTGAATTGTTTTGTTAGAGTGATTTACATTCCTAATTATGATTGGAGTATAGCCTGCCACAAACAAGTTGCACACTGTAACCATATAAAATGAAGGTAATCTGGATAAGAGTTTGAGAGTAGGATTAGTAAGTGTAGGACTATGCTCATTAAAGTGTCTGCTGGTAGGCTACTCAAAACTCTATGTATGCATGTAGCATCTGTGAATCATTGGTTCTATTTATGTTGAATTATTGTAACATGTCACCTGTGCCAGCACCAACAAAATGGACATGTTGAAATGGATTTCAGGATCTTTAAATTAAATCAACATGCATTATTCACGGCATTAATTTAAAAATGAGATGTTATTTCCCTTCAAATTAACCTTTTATGGAAATTTGGAGATGTATCTAGCATTGTTATGATAAACACCCTTTCTTGTCCTTGTAGAGAGGAAAGGGGAGACAAAGAGAAAGAGAGGATGCAGAGAAAGAGAGGGGCAGAAGAAGAGAGAGAGAGAGAGAGAGGGAAAGAGAGGTGCCTTGGAATCTAGTGATGGGCTTTCAGAGTTGGTAGAGCAGAGGTCAGCAACTGGGCATCTAATCTGAAGTGTTTGTTTCCAGAAAGATCTCCCTTTCCCCAGTCATTTCCCCCCTCTCATTGTTACCTCGTTCCAGCGGATGCAATGTTTTGTTTGGTGAGGCAGATAGATTAGATAAAGGGAGCGAGCGTCAAGTGTGTGTGCACTCCTGCCAGCCAGGTCACTCACATCGCTCTCCCTTTGCACTTCTGCACACCTTTAATCTAGCCAGCAACAGCAGGGTGAGCCTCTTTTGTGACAATTCATGAAAAAAAAAAAGATGAACCAGTATTACTCAGTATCGTTCTTTCTGCTTGATGATAGCATTTTGGTAGGGCTGCTTTGCTCTCGCAAGCCTCCGGGAGAGGAAGCGGTCAGAGAAAGGTAGGGTTCAGTCGACGAGGGGGCGAGAGACTCCACTTTCCCCCCTCCGTCCAAGCTCTACCCCAGGGTCAGGGCTCGCTGTCCACTTCCTGCAAGAGTCCCTCTCTGGCTAGAGATGCCCCCCCCCCACACACACACACACACTCACACACACACACATACGTTACACTACGTCTCCCCACAGAAGCACTGTCCATTCTCTATAGTGGCTAAACAATCTTATCTGCCAGAGCAATCAGCCTGTGCAGCTCCAGTCCACAGCCGAGCACAAAGAAAGGAAGCTCAGGCCGCCCCGGGATATTTTTTAAACTCAAGTTGTTGTGTAACATTATGAAGTGTACTCACAAGGATTTACATAGGAGTTGTTGTGTAACATTATGAAGTGTACTCACAAGGATTTACACAACTCCATAGTGCTGCTTACAATTGGTGGTCATCAACGTTGACTTTCACATTTATAACAACTTGCAAATTGCAAGTTCTGTTCCATTTTGTGGATATTTGTTGGATTTTCCCACAGCCCTGTTTGAAATGTGCAGCCTACTGTACCTATATCTTCCTATCTATTCATTGCTTAGATTTCTCCCTTTAGCACCTCTACAGTTTCTGATGAAGTGAGTAAAGTGAATAACTAAGAGAAGAGAGAGTCGCCTCAGACAATGTCCCTCTCCCCTGTTCCCCCTCAGGTCCAGGTCTGCCCACAGACGTGGTGGTCGAGCTTGACGGAGATGCCACGTCTGGGCTGCGCGTGCGCTGGTCCCACCCGCGCGGCAGGGTGGACTGGTACGAGCTCAGCCTGGTGGGCACGGGCTCGGCTGACCGCCGGGCCACCAGGGTGATGGGCACAGCGGCGCCGCAGTCCGGCTTCACTGCCCTCACCCCCGGAACCCTCTACACCCTGCGCTTGCAAGCTCTCGCTGGGGACAGACTGTCTGAGCCGGTCCTCCGCACTGCAGCCACAGGTACAGCAACCTTGCACTCTAGCCTGCAGGTTCAAAAAGCAGAGAATGAAGCCTGCCATTGGTCAGAATGAATAATCGATCATTTTAAGTACTTTCATAATAGACCTTAAAAAAAAATCAGTGAATGTGCGCTTAATACTGTAGTATAGCTAAAGTGTGGATGCCCGTAATTAAGAAAAAACTGGGATGTGAAGTTTTATACTTCTGTTTCAATTATTTGTGCCATTTATTTGTGACAACATTTCGGTGTATTTTGGAACATTTTCATTGACCAAAAATCTTTGTACATAAGTAGTATAAAGCCTGCCCTACACGTCTGGTTTGCCTCTTTATTGTCAGTAACAGGATGTTGTTCCAGACATGTACAGTACACTCATACTGTCCACTCAGTGGCTGGAGAGGCCAGACGGGTGTGTCAGTGCACTGCTTGAACTTTGTAACCTATACCTGCAGAATCTCTTCCGAGCCAACACACTTTCATTGTTCCATTGCACGGTCTCGTAGAAAATCTCATTTAGATTTATCGCTAGGGAATCCTGTGCAAATAAATTATGTTCTCTATTTAAGAATAGTCATGGTGGGAAGAACTTATCTTTTATGTTAACTTCCTGTGCCCTGGTTTGATTTTGTTCCTACTCCTGATTTCAAATAGCCTGACGTAGTCATACTCAATTCGAGGCAGAATTTGAATCTGATACTGCTCTACTGAGATGTGACTATAGGGCGTATTTAATCTGATAGAAGGGGGGAAATGCCTTGATTGGATAGACCCAACCAATCAGAGCAATGAAATAACCTACCATGAATCCTGTAAGGAAAACCAAAACATCCATCTTCTTGCTGTTTTAGATTAGTTTCCCTTTTGATTATTTTTTTAAAAGTTATTGCACTGTCAATAGGCTATGTTGTACAACAGACACGATAGAGAAATCTAAAAGTAGCTTAGGCTAGCTACAACCTTTTGTGTTAACAAAATCAACCGAAGCATGCTCAGGTGACGTGATCGACTAGGCACTGTTGCTCATGTGCCCATCATTGAATAAAGCCCACCCCCTAGACAAAATGATTGGTGCAAACTGCTCTGGTTTGGGCATGGCTGCTTCTCAATGGAACAAGTCTAGACCGAATTTCCCGACCTCACGTTTTATGTTTGGGGAGTTAAATTAGGACCGGCTTCTTACATCATCATACTTCATGTACAGTACATCTCACTGTTCTCTTCTCCAGCTCCATCTGCCATTACTGCACTGAAGCTCTCTGCGTCGGCTAGAAACTTGGGCGTGTCTTGGCAGCCTGGTCCTGGTCGGACAGAACATATCAGGATACTGCTGATCGAGCAAGATAGTTTGGTCCAGAATGTTACTCTGGCCAGAGGGGTGACCTCCCATACCTTCACTGCTGTGACTCCAGGAACTCTGTTCAGAGTTGCAGTCATAGCCGAGTCCATGGGCATACAAAGTGATCAAGTCACTAAAGAAGTTCTCACAGGTAAGAGTACAATCACAGATCTTTCTCAAGTCAGTTAAATGACCTGACCAGCTGTGGTCTAAACCACTCACTGACAGACATACATTACAATAGATTATATTGTACAAAGTGTCATATATACAGTAGATATGCATATGCATCAATCCACACAGTCTTGTGAACACTGACTGTAGACATCCATCCACACAGTGTTATGAACTTCTGTTCTTTTTCTCAGCTCCGTCTGCCATTACCGGCCTGAAGCTTTCACCATCCTCCAGCAATGTCAGTGTGTCTTGGCAGCCTGGTCCTGGTCGAACGGAGCACTTCTGGGTCCTGCTGACCGAAAAGGAGTCTCTGGTCCAGAATGTCACCCTGGAAAGTGGGGTGACCTCCCATACCTTCACTGGCGTGACTCCAGGAAGTCTCTACAAAGTAGCCGTGGTGGCCGAATCGATGATGGCGCAAAGCAGCTCAGTGTCCAAGGATGTTTACACAGGTGAGACAAATGCAAAAGCAACCTGGGTCAGAGTTGTTCTTGAACCGTTTGCCTTTATATTTATGCCACTGGATTTCACAACTAAAAAAATAAACCATAGCCAAGACAAATGCACACAGACAAACATCATCAGAGTTGAAGGCAGCACTTAAAGGGCTGCTTGATGGTTTCAAATTATTAAGGGTAAACTGAACACTATAAATGATGAATAGTGTAATGCTTGCATAAAATCACTGCAGCGCTACATTTCACATTGTAGACACTAGAAGGGACTAGTTCTCTCACTCGAAAAGGGCCTTTGTTCTCACTGACCTCTATCAAAACTGGCCAGTGTAGAAAGGAGAAGAAGTCATCTGTATTGCCTCCCTTTTAATGTCCGACATCCTGTGTTGTGACATGCGAAGGGGAAGTGGGCGGCCCTTGCCCACCCTTGCCCACCCTTGCCCACCCTTGCCCACCCTTGCCCACCCTGGCCTCGCTCTGGGGTCGAGTGCAGGTGTCAGACCACGGCGGGCACAAAAGGAGCGTGTCTCGCCAAAACCACTCTGCTCTTTTGTTTGGCTTTCCACCCCACCCTCCACCCCCACATCGAGCAACAGCCCCACCCCCCCCCCCCCCCCCCCCCCAACGCAGCCATTTTTATCACTCTTTCCAGGATATATTCAGCTGTAGAACTCCTCCCTTCCCCCGCCGGAGTGGCTGGCAATGAACAAGCAGCGTCCCAGGGAATCATGCCCCCCCCCACCCCCCCGTCTCTGATATCATCACCCCCCACCTGTATCCAGTTTTTCCATAGTCTATTCTTTGTAGGAACTCTTTCTTAATAATTCCATGTGTACGTGAGCTGGCGCACATCTGAGAGAGAACTGTTCCTCGGTTGCTGAGGACAGTATTGCTTTGATGAGGCTTCCACATGCGTTAGTGTTAAAAAGGTCATAAGCAATCATGTTTGTATTGTGCATGTGAAAGGTTTAATCTGGTAATAGTAATATAAAATGGGGCGGTGGTAGTATAGTGGTTACGGAGCTGGGTTAATGTGTACTAGCCTGAAAGTTGTTAAATTTTCGGCTTCGACCGTTGTGCCCTTGAGCAAGGCACTTAACCCCAAGTTGCTCCAGGGACAGTGTAGTCCCTTGTATTGTACAGTAGTTGACATATGTAAGCCACTTTGGAAAAAAAGTGTCTGCTAAATGTAATGTAATGTAAAGTAATAGAAGCAATTTGACAAAAGCCATATTGACAGTGTATTTGTAACAGACTTGGGGTTTGGGTTTCTTTATGAGGTTTACGCTTCAAACTGTGACCAAGTTGTATGCAGACCTTTATTCATAACATGGCCTATACAAGCCTATGAGCTACAATAGACAATAAATGAAAACATCCCATGAATGATGCTGAATTTTACTGTCGCTGGTTTCTCTTATCTCAGCGCCTGCCACTGTGTCCAATCTGCGGCTCCTGAACAACGGCAGCCAGGACAGCCTGAGAGCCACCTGGGAGTCGGCACCGGGCAGCGGGAGGTCATACATGGTCGTCCTGTCCAGCCGTGGCCAAGTAAAGCAGAGACGCATCATCAATTTTACCAGCACAGATTGTGTGTTCACCGGATTGATCCCTGGAAAGACCTATGACGTGTCAGTCCAGACACAGGGCGGCAGAATGAGGTGGACCAATGAGGTCAAAGCCAGTGGCCAAACAGGTGAGTCCAGTCTTCACTTGGTGAGTCCCAGAACATTCTAGATGATCCAGATGATAATGCTGTTTCCCTTGTTGGGAGTCGCTTTGGTTAAAAAGCGTTAGCCAAATATGATAATGATAGGTTGACTATTTTATGACATGTCATGGTGGTTTGGTTCCATTTTAATATTAATTTCAATATTCATTTGCTTGAACTGTCCGTTTTAGAAGTTAACAAAATAAATACATTCTTACCCCTCACCAGTACCAGGGAAGGCTGCTCAGTTGTTGATGGAGAGGCTCAATGACCAGAGGAGTCTGAGGCTCACGTGGGCTCCCCCTAAAGGCGAGTGGGAGCGCTACCGTATCCTGCTGCTCAACAGCTCATCTGTGCTGGTGAACAGGACTGAGGGGAAGCCTGCTCGACAGTGTGTGTTCCCCAACCTCGTCCCAGGCAGGCTCTATAAAGCTGCCGTCGCTGTGGAGAGTGGACAGTTGTCCTCGTCTGCGTTCACGGAAGCCAGACTAGGTACATAAATATGAGCATGCATTAGCTCAATAACCGCTAGACTGTTAATGTTAAGTCAATATAGACATTTGATCAGACTGAATGAGTAAACATGGCAAATTAGACATCTGAGTGATACTTTATATGTTCTTTCTCTTAATCTTTGCATTTTTGTCCCTTCTTGTAGATGTATGATGGATGTAGTTTTCCATCACCTGCTTCCTTGTATTTATTAAAATTCGCTACACTCTCCTCAATCTATTTCAGCACCCAGGCCTGTTCAGAAGCTGACTGTCCACCATAGTGACGAGACGTCCCTCGGGGCTCGGTGGAGCCCTCCTGTGGGAGAATGGCAGAACTACACGGTGCTGCTGAAGTTCCAGGACTCGGAGGTGGCTCGGAGGATGCTCCTTGCCTCCCTGACAGAGTGCACTTTCAGTGGCTTGACCTCCGGGCGGCGCTACAGCATTGTGGTGGTAACAAGGAGTGGAGACCTTAACAACACTGCATCAGTGACAGGACAAACAAGTGAGTCAAGATATTCAAATGCTGTTAGTAGATTTTGTTAAAAATGAAGATGCAAAACAGTTATATCAACTTCTGCCTATTACCTCAGATTACTTACTAAACCATTAGGCATGGCATCTCGTGGATTTGTGTCTTTCAGGTGCTGGGATGATTTTATAATGTTCATACAAAGAATGAATTCAATTGTATTTCTTCACTGTGTGTGTGCGTGTGTGTGTGTGCGTGTGCGTGTGCGTGTGTGTGCACGTGTGTGTGTGTGTGCACTTGTCCAGTGCCTGCTGAGGTCACCAGCCTGCAGGTGGACAACGAGGGCCGCACTGACAGCCTTCTGACCAGCTGGGAGCGCGCGGCAGGAGAGATCGACTCGTACCGCATGCTCCTCATCCACGACAGCATCGTCATCAAGAACGAGAGCGTGCCCGCAGACACCTCATCCTACCACTTCCAGCTTCTCAAGCCGGGCGCCCTCTACAGGGTGGTCGTGACCACTGTCAGGAATGGCCAGTCCTCCAGACAAACTATTGCAGAAGGCCGCACAGGTATGACCCATACTGGGTCTGTTCTGCATGTGGGTTGAACACACGTTCAATTCTACTTTGTTTTCTCCTTGTTTTTGTTTACGATTTAGCAATGATTTATGAATTATTCCCAGATGAGTGTTTGTTTATTCATTTATAAACCTTTTGGTGGGTCTTTGTAGCACTTTGTATGTTATGTCATTTGTTTATCTGGCATGGATGCATGCATACCTGATTGGAAAATGTTCTTTATCCGAGGCTGAGAGATCTCTTTAACTGGCCAATTCTTGATTGATGTCTTCCCTGAGAAAAGAATGCAGAGATATGAAGGTTCCTTGGCTGTGTGTTTTGGAAATCTTGGGAAAGGGGAGGGGGGTGCAACAGTTCAGGAATATGTAAGCATATTTCTGACAAACAGAACTGGAGTAGAGTGAAAGAAACAGGAAGATACTGTACCACAAGGGTAGCCTTCACAACTTAAATGCCTTGGAGCTGACAACGATCAGAGTGTCGAGTTGACAGCGGTCGTGTTTTCTCCGGGGTTAAAAGGAGTTCGGATAATGTCGCTGGAATGCTGCCGGAATTTTCAGGAAGCACAGAGTATGCGGCACAAAATGCCAAGGTCTTTTTATCGAGGCTTCCTGTTGTGTCTATTGTTTTTTTTCTCTGAGGAAGGATGTGATATTATTTTGAGTCGTTGTGTGCCAGAGACTGTTGAAAGTTTGATAGAAGACCTCATCTTTCTTAGGTCTGTGTATTTATTTTTTTGTTTGGTATTTGTCTCATTCTCATGTCTCTCTCTCTTTCTCTTTCTCTCTCTTGCTCCTTTTCTCTCTACCTTCTGTCTCCTTCTCAGTCCCTGCTGCCGTCCAGAAGGTGACGGTCAGCAACAATGGCCGAACCGACTTCCTCAGCGTGTCCTGGTCCCCGTCGCAAGGGGACGTTGACAGCTACCTCGTCACCCTGAAGGACCGAGAGCGGACGATCCACTCGGCCGTGGTGTCCAAGTCGAGTCCCGAGTGCGTCTTCAAGTCGCTGGTGCCCGGGCGCCTCTACAACATCTCCATCACCTCACGCAGCGGCAACTACGAGAATCACACCGTAGTGCAGGAGCGCACCCGTACGTCACACTATTAGGATAGCTATTTGGCTGTAGGCTCATTCTATCCACAATAAATAAATTAACAATAAATACAACGTGAACATTTTTGCATTTTGTTTTATTTTTTCAAAAACTACAACTCGCTTGTGTTTAACGAACACTTTTATGTGGAGTTCTAAATGTGAACATTTTTGCACTTCATTTTATTTTTTCAAAAAGCACAACTCGCTTGTGTTTAACGGACACTGTCATGTGGAGTTCTCACTAGTTATCAATCATCTGTCACTAGCCACCGCTTTACTAACTCATTGTCCTGTTGCCTCCATGATGCCCACCTCAGAGCCCTCTGTGGTGCAGAAGCCATCTGCCATCCACGATGCCCGTGACGACTACCTGAGAGTGTACTGGAGCCACGCTGCGGGGGACTTTGACTTCTACCAGGTGGGCATCAAGCACAACAACAACCTCATCCAGAACCAGACGGTGGCCAAGGGCCAGAACGAGTGCGTGTTCACTGGGCTTGATCCTGGACGCCTCTACACCGTGATCGTCAGCACCTGGAGCGGCAAATATGTGTCCAGTGCGGCCACGGATGGGAGAACATGTGAGTGTTCTATATGTTTTGTAGTAGGCACGCACGCACGCACGCACGCACGCACGCACGCAAGCACGCACGGATGCATTGATGACGTTGATATCTGTTTTCTAGCACTCACTCTACTGACCTCGTCTTTCTCTATCTCTCTCTCTCTCTCTCTCTCTCTCTCTCCCTCTCTCTCTCCCCCTCTCCTCCTTCAGTCCCTGCGGTGGTGCGGTCTCTGGCGCTGGCCGGCCAGGGCACCGAGGAGCTGCGTGTGACCTGGGCCCCGGCGCCCGGAGACGTGGACCACTACGAGGTGCAGCTGCTCTTCAACGACATCCGGGTGTTCCCCCCCACCACGCTCAGCAGCACCACAGCCGAGTGTCTCCTCTCCTCCCTCACGCCCGGTCGCCTCTACAAGATCGTGGTGTCCACCTTCAGTGGCCCCAACCAGAAAGCCAAGTTCATCGAAGGCAGGACAGGTGAGGCAGTCAGAACCTGTGCACTGAAGCGCTAAATGCTAAACAAGTGAATGTATGACTCAGTGCTGGACTTTTTGACTATTTTGACACAGACTTGTTAAGAAACATCATTGTGAGTGCCTGTGTTATATGGCAGCTACTGTAGTTAGAGAACTGACACTGAGCACGGAGATGCTAAACGATAAAACTTATTTTCTCTTAAATCATCAGGTAAATGGATATAAGTGCATCCGTTTAAGTATTTGTTTTTTTGCAAATATAATAAATATTAAAAGAGCTTCTTTAGCTCCTTCCTGGCTAGTTTGAGCCCTGACTGTGACTATCTTCATCATCAGTGCCCAGTAAAGTGAAGAGCATCCACATCAGTAACGAGGGCCAAGGCACGAGCCTGAAGATCAACTGGACGCCAGGGCAGGGTGACGTGGACAGCTATAACGTGTCTCTGTGGGGCCCTGGCCGGCAGCCGGACACCAGGGCCCTGCCCAAGCACGTCAATCACCTCAGCTTCCACGACCTGCAGCCAGGCCAGAAGTACTCCATCAGCGTCCAGTCCATCAGCGGCTCTTTGCTCAACAACAGCACGGCCACCGGGCGGACCAGTGAGTGCTTAGTAGTCTGTGGCGTGTCAACTTTTGCTGTTCCTCATGTTCCATGTAGTCCAAGTGCTTGGCAAGATAATACGATGCAACATCTGTATATACAATTGTGTAGTTCAGTGCTGAACAACTTAAACAAACAACTGTGTGCAGGATACAGAGATTTGAGTATTTTAGATGCATTTGTATTCATGTCATGGAATTCAGTGCAGATTCAGTGTATTCTTAGGTGTAATATTATTGTTGCAAAGAAACATGATCTCTTTCTCTCACACAATCTCTCTCTCTCTCTCTCTCTCTCTCTCTCTCTCTCTCTCTCTCTCTCTCCAGTCCCATCCTCCGTTACAGCCCTGCAAGTGGACAACAGGCACACCACGGGCAGCTTGCTGGTGTGGTGGCAGGCCGGGTGGGGCGTGTTTGACGGCTACAGCCTGCAGCTGCTGGACGAGAGGGGCTCGCTGGTCACCAACAGCTCGGAGGGCGCCGGCTCCACGCAGCACCGCTTCGGCCGCCTCACCCCGGGGAGGAAGTACCGCGTGCTGGTGCACACGCTCAGCGGCGGCATCCCCAGCCAGGGGGTCTCTGCCGAGGGACGAACCCGTACGTGGTCGCCTGATAAATATCTCCTCATGTTTTTTGTTTTTTTTAAGGATATTTTTTGGCCTTTTTGCCTTTAATGTTATAGTAAAGTGAAGAGTAGACAGGAAACAAGTGGGAGAGAGAGATGGGGTGGGATCGGGACATGACCGCAGGCCGGATTCGAACCTGGGTCCCCGTGGGCACTCGGACCCGCATATGGTACGAGCGCTGTAGCCTGCTGCGCCACAGCACCCCCCAATATCTCCTTATGTTATGGTTATGGTTATGGTTATGGTTATGGTTATGGTTATGGTTATGGTTATTTAGCAGACGCCTTTGTCCACAGCGAAATGTTATGTTAGCTCAGCTGAGAACCGCTGAAGCAGAGGTTCCCTGTTTCTGTTACACAAGCTGTTATTTTTACTCTGGTCTCTAGCAGAAGACAGGATGTAAGATATGTATGCATTTTATATTATAGGTTGATTACTGTAAGTAATATTGTATCAACTGTATGTCAGATACATGTTTCTTCTGCATGACTTTACTTGACTTCATGAGCATGCCTAAACTCAGAAATAATATAGCTCTAAGCAGTTTAGACTTGTTGATGGGCACGGAGCTGTCTTGCTTATCACTTTCACTTACATCATGAATGTACAAGTTGCTTTGATAAAAATGTTTATGGAAGCGAACATGTGTGATTGAAGATCCCATTTTGTATGCTGCACATGAGAGGATCGGGCGGAGCGCTTCAGAGTGTCCCTTTGTGTGATTCCAGGTCCTGCTGCGGTCAACGACCTGCTCATCAAGGCCAACAGTACCACCAGCCTGTCCTTCCACTGGTCTCCACCAGAGGGCGACTTTGATGGCTATGACATCTACCTGTATAGGAGCGACGAGGTGCTGCACGACCGCAAGAACGCCGAGGCCAAGACCCTGGAGTGCTCCTTCCAGAACCTCAGGCCTGGGGCGCTGTACAAGATGGTGGTCCTGACCAGGAGTGGAGACCAGAAAAATGACTCCTCTATCTGGGCCAGGACAGGTGGGATCTCTAACTTATTTGTCAGTAGCAGTATAATCATTGTAAACAAGTTTTTATTTGTGTTTCATTTTCTATTTGTATGTGAATGTGTATATACTGCATATATGAAGAGTTCAGATGCAAAAACCTCTAAATCCGTCTGACCACTTTCCTTTTATCTGTGTGTGTGTGTGTGTGTGTGTGTGTGTGTGTGTGTGTGTGTGTGTGTGTGTGTGTGTGCGTGTGTGTGTTGTTTGTGTGTGTTCAGTCCCTGCTGCCGTGACGTCTCTGCAGGCGGGCACCGGGAACCAGACGCAGAGCCTCTGGCTGGCGTGGGAACGGGCAGCCGGGGAGTTCAGCGGCTACGTGCTGTCCATCTACAACCCCGACGGCTCCCAGCATGCCGAGCAGCAGCTTCCGCCCGAGAGCCGTGAGCACACCTTCCCCGCGCTGGTGCCCGGGCGCCTCTACACCGTCGTCATGCTCACCCGCAGTGGAGAGCTCACCAACCGGGCGTCCACGGAGGGCAGGACAGGTGAGAGGAGACAGAGGCAGGGTCTGCCAGTGAGAGCCATCAGGGTGCAGCTTTTCTGATCACTACCTACAGTATGCTTGAACTTGACAGCCAGTAATGGTTGGTTGTGCTTCGCCTAACTCTTGATGTTGATGTTGAATGATACAGGGCAGTGATAGTGAGTACACAAGGGATTTTGATGAAACCAGAATTTCACCACTTATGTCATCCGTGTCACTCCATTGATGCGGTACATACTGTACTGTATCTTGTCATTTCCTTTTCTTTGAATTCTTCAAAATCGAATCCGACCGCAATAAAACGGTGATAAATACCGTGTAGGGTCAGGAAAAGTCACAGCCACTTGAATTTATTACTCCTGTTCCCCTTTCCACAGCACCCATGTCTCCAACCTCATTCACCTTTGGAGGAATCACCAACACCTCCCTGGAGATCACCTGGAGTGGACCGGTCAACACAGACTACGATGACTTTGACCTGCAGTGGACTCCCAAGGACCACCTGTCGGTGTTCAACCCCTACCACACGCGCACGTCCGGCAGCCGCATCCTGAAGGGCCTGTATCCCGGTCGCCTCTACACCTTTAGCCTGCGTGCGGTCAGCGGCTCTGGGTCGGGGCAGCCCACACACAGCGCACCCATCTACAAGAGCATCAGAACCAGTAGGTGGTCATGACGTGGCTGGCGTGGGGAAGGGGGCAGTGAAAGAGGGAATGTTTAAGACAGACAACACACAGTCTCGGCTCAATTTTTCCCAATCCCCAATTTTTATCTGGGGTAACTGAAAGGTAAAGGTGACTAATACTTAATTAACAGAAGCTCAGATTGAGTCACCAGGGGCGATTGTCAGACAGCAACTCTACCACTGTCTTTACTGTAGTCTGAAACGTTGACATTTCAAGCTGCCAATCGTCAGTGTCAGTTGCATTTTAAGGAAATAAAGCTTATATACGTACAGTTCTTCTCTGTAGAACAAAAAAATACCTGTTAGCATGGACCATCTGTGAGAGCACAGGTGTTGAGTATGGAGAAAATTGCATTACCCTATCCCACCCATAGAATCTATTTATTTTTTAAATGTACATACTGTATTTATTCTTATTCTTATACATAGCCTTACTGCCCTTATTCTATTCTTACTTTTTTTTTTTTTTATGTTATTGTTGAGTGTTGTACTTGAGAACAAAGATTAACCGGAGTCAAATTCCTAGTTTGTTTACACAAACCTGGTCAATAAAGATGATTCTGATTCTGATTCTGAGAAGTATCTGTCCCTGAGGTAAGGTTCTACCAGAGACGGTTTATAAAGCGAGACGATTCATATGAGGGTAAATTCTGGTTTCATTGTGACGCAACTGCCACTCCCATTTAGGAGGCAAACGGAGGTATTTATATGGGAGAAATAATTTTACACCTTTCTAAACCGATTATTTCGTCACTGAACACGCCCCTTTAGGAGGCAGGAAGTGCTGCTATTTTGTTCCATTGAAAAACCCCTTTATGATTCATCTTAGTAACTATACGATCTTTGGTTCTACCCTGTCTTGTCTCTCCAGAGCCCCAGCGGATCCAGACCCTGCACTGCCGTCCCCAGAACTCCACGGCCATCTCCTGCTCCTGGAGCCCCCCGGAGGCCGACTTCGACTCCTACACCATCGAGTGCCTGCGGCAGGACTCTCGGCGGCTGGTCTACTCGCGCCGCACCGGCCGCGACAGCGTCCTCTACCACATCACGCAGCTGGAGCCGCACAAGCGCTACGTCGTCTCCATCAAGGCCATCTCCGACAGCATGACCAGCGAGGCGGCGGAGGAGAGTGTCATCACCATGATTGACCGTGAGAATTCCCTTGATAGCACATAACTGTTGATATATTATATATTCTTCGTAATACAGTATATATTTGAAGAATGTATTTGATTTTTTACTCATCTTTTGAGTTGAAGCATTAAGATCAGTTGTCAAAAGATGATTTTATATTCCTCTTTTTAGTCAACTTTAGCATGGGTTCAAATACTTATCCTCCCCATTGTATATTTTGCTTCAATGATTTGTCTGTTGCATATTGTTGAAAGCACTAATGTGTGCATTTTATGGTGGGATGAGATGGTGCTGGGATGTAGGATTGGCACTGTGGATTGACTTGAGCGACTTTAAGTCCAGTGAGTAGCTCACTCTCAATGTTCCTCAGGGCCTCCTGTTCCCCCACTCACCACTCGCGTCAGTGAGAGGGCGACCCACATCACCAAGTCCACCATCTCCTTCAAGTTTAACTGCAGCTGGTTCAGCGACGTCAACGGAGCTGTGAAGTTCTTCACTATCGTTGTGACCGAGTCTGATGGTAAGCGCTGGCACAAGTGACCAATACGTCATCAAGGTATTAGATTAGATACCAAATACCAAATAGTGCAGGACTCTCAAATAGAATGTGAGTATTCTAATATGGCTTCCTTATCTCCTCTGCATAATCTCCCTTTCAGACAATGAGTTTGTGCAGCCTTGGCAGCAACACCCGCTGCCCTCTTACAAGGAGTACAGGTTCAACAGCTCTGTGAAGACCTACCAGACCAGCTACTTCACCAGCAACTGTGCCGAGGGACCGGACAGCTCCCAGGACTTTGAGATGGACCTGGGCTCAGGGATGGAGTGCCTTGGAGGAAGCTGCTCCCCTGAGCCGGATCCAAGTGCCTTCTGTGACGGACCACTCAAGCCAAAGACTGCATACAGGTAGCGCAGAGCCTGAACCCTGTACAGAGGGCTTAGTTGCACAGATATTGATGAATGAATGAATGAGTGAATGAGTGAATGAATGAATGAATGAATTAGTGAATGAATGAATGAATGAATGAGTGAATGAGTGAATGAATGAATGAATGAATGAATGAATTAGTGAATGAATGAATGAATGAATGAATGAGTGAATGAATGAATGAATGAATGAATGAATGAATGAGTGAATGAGTGAATGAATGAATGAATGAATGAATGAATGAGTGAATAAATTAATGTATAGACTTTATTGTCATGTCATGCATGGAAATTGCCTTTGGTCTCATCAATAAAATAGAAAGTACATACATTAACACAGTTACAGAGACCGGGAGGTGTCCTTGAAAGATATGTTGTATATCGTGAGAATGTAAATTGTAAACTGTAAAATGGTGCGCTCATTTTATAAAACTGTGGTCTCATTTAAAAAAAATTGTGGACTAGATTGTGTGTTCGTTTTACTACATAGTGCTCTCATTATACTAAATTGTGGTCTCATTTTATGACACTGCACTCATTTCACAAAAAATAAAATGAGAGCACAGTTTGGAAAATGTGTGCACGATTTAGTAAATTGTGAATGAATAAATTAGCTTAGGTGCTCAATTGATAGATGTAAATATGAAAGAAGTTATCTGAGCCCCTTTTTTAATAAAAAACTATATTTCTGTTTCTCAGACTCAGTGTACGAGCCTTCACTCAGCTCTTTGATGAGGAGTCCTCCCCTCCACTCTACACAGACACCTATCTCTCACTGCCAGTTGTAACAGAAGCAGGTGAACCAACTATAAGGACTCTCTAGTCTATCTGTTTTCAATCGTTCTTGATCAAATTGAATGAGCATGATGCATTAGGTATGAGTGATGTAAGTTAATATATCTAATATGATGATATAATGCTTCTGTACTTGTCCAATAGTTAACATTCCTGACTCTCTCTGCCCACAGAGCCTCTTAGTGGAGTCATTGAGGGTGTGAGCGCTGGGTTGTTCCTGATTGCCACCATGATCGGTGTGGCAGCCCTGCTCATATGCAGGCAGAAGGCTCGCAAAGTGTGAGTGCCCTGTACTGGCAGACTGCTCTTACAGTCTGGCTTTTCTTTCAGACTTACAGGTGCAGACCTGAGTAAATGTGCTAGTCATTTTCTTAGAAGCCCAAAAAACGTCAGTAAATCACTCATACCGTATGCGGAAACATTTCTTCACTGCAACATCGATTACTTTCATTGGCCCAGCCCATCGTGTGCAGGTGAAAGGGTTGTTCTGAGGAAGGAGGGTTTGCCCAGTTACCTTCAACAGGTGGTGTGGGTGACGTAAGGTCTTGTCATGCCATGAGTAAAACAGTAAAACTGCACAGGCTGTTGTTACGTATTACAGAGCCACAATAGGGCACAGGGTGGTTGCATCTAAAGTTCGGGCCAAATGTGCGGAGGCAAACAGGAGCAACCACATTCCCTGCAGGCACTCCTGGCACTCCTACAAGGGGTGGGAACAGAACTGTATAAAGGCCTTTCACTTTCTGCGTCATACAGTACCTCCATATTAGCAGGAGTGTTAGCCTGTTACCAGGACTTGCTTTGTTAGATGCTCAGCCTCATGCCTACTTCCACCGCTGCTCTCAAAACGCATTTCAATAACTACCAGCCGAGGCGCAAATTCTTTACATGGGGAAAATTGACACGAAAACAACTATGGTTTGTAGGAAGTTAACTTTTCACCGTTAACAATGCTCTGCGTAAGTGCTTGTTTCGTGTGCTGAATGGCGGCTGTGTGTGTTGTTGTGACAGGAGTGTACAGGAGCCAGTGGTGAGGATGAGCATGAGGAGAGAGCGGCCAGCCTCAGGAACACACGTAGCCAACCGAGGGTAAGTTAGATCATGGTCTCTAATCTCCCTAGAGGTCTAGTCCCAGATTATGGAAAGTTATTTGGTGTTCAGTGTGAATGGTTGGATGGTTTAGTGAGTGTGGGCACAGAGCTGTTTTTTGCATGCAGTCGAAATGTGGTTGTAATTGCATTTAGTAATTTATTCCCTTCTCTGTCTCAGGAATCGACGCATTTCAAGGTAATTAATTGATTCATTATACATGAATGTAGATGCATCTAAAACAATTGAATATCATAGAAAAGTTCCTTTTCATATTGATTATGCTAATCTTATAAACTGTATGATTATGGTTTATAGCTAATGGAAATAAAAAAAATATCTAGAATCTCAAAATGGTCCAATGAAATAAAAATTGTATTATACAGACCTGTCGACCTGAGATGAGCTTTAATCAGTTGATTAATTTAAAACACTGGCAATGGTGTCCTGAGCCTTTAAACTCTCTGTCTAGGCATGGCAATTGACTTTTCCACAATATTCTATTTTTATTTTAGATGCACCTGTACGTTGTCTGAAATAAATAAAGAATTAATTTTATTCATTTTGTTGAATTCTGCTGATTCTATTCGATCTATCATTCATTTGATCATTACCATTTGATTAATACCATTGTCTCTTCATAATGTGATATCACTATTCCTCCCTTCCACAGCCCAATCAAAATTTTGCACTTTGAGTCCCATCTTGTCAAGTTACAGGCGGACTCCAATTACCTTCTTTCGGAAGAATTTGAGGTAGGAGCCCACTGAAAACTCAAACATTTTGCTAAAGTACACAGCCATGTCCTCAACATCACGTTATATTAATGATGCTGGGAACCCATGGCGCTTTAATACATCCAGATGAAAACTCCTCTCTGCCGTGCTTTCTCTTATTCAGGATCTGAAAGATGTTGGCCGCAACCAGCCAATGGACACAGCATTACTGCCTGAAAACAGAGGGAAAAACAGATACAATAACATTTTGCCTTGTAAGTCCGTCTGCACTGTTACTGTACATGGGGATGGGGAAGAGAGAGCTAATGTTTTGGTACCCTATGGAATCAAAATCAAGATCAAATGTGAAATGAATTACCAGGGCATTCTGGTTTTGTACGTTTTACTTACTTACTCTTAGGGGCAGTGGTGTAGTCTATGTGGAACGCAGGACTATGCAGTATACTCACTTCTCAGTGTACCCACTTAAAATAGGCAAAGATACAGTAGGTACAATGGTTGATCAGAGTTTACCCTCTACAACTAACTAAACTACATTACAGTATGCCCACTACAGCTAACTAGACTACACCACCGCTTAGGGGTATATCAGAGGTTGCATTTCATGTCAACTTAACTATCTTAAATCTCTTATCTGAAACAGATGACTCAACAAGGGTGAAGCTCTCCTATGTGGATGATGACCCCTGTTCTGATTACATCAATGCCAGCTACATTCCTGTAAGATTACATTAACATTTTAGTGGGTTTGTCTGCGTGTACTGTATGTGTGAGGTGTGCTGGGACTCATTCGTCTCGTGTCTGTTTTAGGGCAATAACTTCAGACGTGAGTATATCGCCACCCAGGGACCACTGCCTGGCACCAAGGATGACTTCTGGAAGATGGTGTGGGAACATAATGTGCACAATGTTGTCATGGTGACACAATGTGTAGAGAAAGGAAGGGTGAGGAGAGATTCCCTTCAAGATGATCTTCACTTTATTTATTCATTCTGTTTTTCATGGCACCAGCCTGACGTGAATGTTACGTTCTTAACAGGTAAAGTGTGACCACTACTGGCCCTTTGACCAGGATGCTCTCTATTATGGAGATCTTATCGTTCAGATGTTGTCGGAATCAGTACTTCCTGAATGGACAATCCGAGAGTTTAAGATATGCAGCGTAAGTAATGTTCCTTGACTTACAGCTGTACCTCATGCCAAGTACTTCACAATTATTTCCTGCAAGATCATCTCAGGCATTGTGTCTCTGAAATGAATAATCGGTCATTGATATACGTTGACAGAAACTGTCTCAGAATCTCATAAATTGATATTCACTATATCATCATTTCATTAATCCTGTTAACACTAAATGGTGACTGTGTCTGACTAGGAGGATCAGCTGAATTTCACCAGGGTGGTCCGACAGTTTCACTACACCGTTTGGCCAGACCACGGCGTCCCGGAAACCACACAGTCCCTCATTCAGTTTGTGAGAACGGTCCGAGATTACATCAACAGGACCCCGGGCTCCGGGGCCACAGTGGTCCACTGCAGGTGGGTTCAGAGCACTGGAGACACTCATACCGTGTCTGAGGAGCACAATCGTCTCCCTGTAGTGCACAGAGTGCTAATTGCTTGAGGCGATGACTTGGTTTTGATGTTGCTGCCTCGTTGCAGTGCTGGAGTGGGGCGCACTGGGACCTTCATCGCTCTGGACCGGCTTCTGCAGCAGCTGGACTCCAAGGACTCGGTGGACCTCTACGGGGCGGTGTTTGACCTGAGGGTGCACCGCTCTCACATGGTGCAGACAGAGGTCAGCTCACGCTCAAGTCAACACAATGCAGCACAGCGCAAAGCAGCATAGTGCAGTACAGCACAGCGCAGTATCTGGGATACTGTAGCAGACTAACATGGCTGAACTGTATTTTGTCATTTCAAATTTGTGAATTTATATTTACATGTGGTGTTTTCTGCCTTTTAGTGTCAGTATGCATACCTCCACCAGTGTTTGCGGGACGTGCTTCGGGCTCGTAAGCTGAGGAACGAGCAGGAGAACCCTTTGTACCCCATTTATGAGAACGTGAATCCAGACTACCATTGTGGTGAGTATGTTCTTTAACTCAGGCTAATTTGTGTGGGCAGCAGCATTACCAAGTCCTTAATGCTATTACATTCTTTGAACACAAGAATGAGTTTTAACTGAACCAATTCATATTGAAACATGGATGAAACAGAATCATAAATAGATACAATAGTGTGCTTCATCGTGCAACTACAGCCATTCAAGTCTATTATGCTTAGAAATTGCAGTTTGTGACAGTCATTTTTCTTCCGTGTTGCCTTTATTTCATTATTAACAGATAAGGTGTACGCCAGACGCTAATGATTGTATACACTACTGACAAGGAGGAAGAGGAAGTGGATGATGAAGAGTAGGCAAATCACATTGCAAATTTATAGAAAGCACTAAAAGGCTGTATTGCAATTCTATTTTTATACTATATGAATGATTGTTGTAAGCAGCATTAATTATGAAGGCATTTTTAAAATATTTAAGTGTAACAGATCTTTGTATATACTTGCTTTCCTAAAATGTATATACACATGTATCAGTTTCTATTGCACAACATATTTGTGATACTTTGGGTGTAATCATACAGCACATACATTGTAGAGACTTTTATACTGATATTAATTTGTAAGTGACTACATCTGATGATCTAATAATGATAGACTGCCATGAAAAGGATGTTGTGGTCTAAAAATCGAACTAATTGTGATGGGGAGGTTTGAATTTAAGAAGTAGACCACGATTATAATTTTCAACTGTCAATACTAATGTCTGTTATGTTATCCTGAAGACAGTGACAAGGGTGCTAAAAAGTTCAAATCCTCATGTCATCTATCATACAGTATCTCATCTCATTCAGGGTTTATTCTCATTCAGGGATGTATTTGCCAATGTTGACGAAGGAAGTGAATCTCTGACAGCATAAAGTTAAATTTTCTACCAACTGGATGCCTTTGGTATGCTAAAGATTGGAGCCATGATTGCACATTAGACTATTGTTGTTTACCAAAATTATTGAATTATTTAACTCTTCATTAAATCTTTTTATATATTCTGTTTACATATGTATGTATATTTATGTTATTATGTTACATAACCTGGCTAGACTGGTGCCTATTCATTAAAATGAAAGGAACATGAATCTTTCATTCATTTTTCATTACAGGCTATGTAAATATTGTATATGACACAACAGATGTTTTGTATTGAAGTGTAATACCAACAGTGTAAGCTTGCTACTGAGAATGTATTTTTATTACAAATAAACACTGTATTCTTCAAAAGAATTACAGCGTCAGGTGACTACTGTATAAGCTCTAACATGCGATTGAGCTACAATGTGTTCAAAAGATATTGCGTTTTTCAGGTCTTGTTTCCATGATAGTATCGATACACTTCATCTACTTCTTTCCAGGGCAGCATCAGCGATACATAGATATACAAAGCATGCATAAACACAAAATGACCTCTTCTAGCACATTGGTCTGAAGTAATAAGTGCTGTGCTTGTAATCTGTAACAGTAACATATTACTTATCAAAAGCATTCCTTTTCTCCAACCCTGCGGAATTTCTCTACAATTCTCCAGTCCCTGCAGATGTGCACAGTGGGTATGGAAATCCAACTTCATCCTCTGTACACGCACACGCACACGCACACACACACACACACACACACACACACACACACACACACACACACTGTAGATTAATATGAAATCAAATCAGATTCAAGTTTGGGTATCACTACTTCAAACTGTACAAATTATTTTTCACTGTGAAAATGAATTTTACAAGTGTAACCCCATCTTGACAGGTGTGCGTTATAAGGCACTGGTTACAGGCAATGTAAAACAGGCTATAGAAGCAGTGGCGCTAAACAGGATCCCGAGCTCTCAGCGGTTGTGTGGTGAGCTGGCTGAAACATCCCTGAATTACCAGTAGACTAGCATTTAAACAAGATAACAATACATTAAATATGAATAGCGCGGTGCCTCCACTGTAAAGTACTACACTTACTCAAAAGCTCGTGTACTGTGTAATGTTACAGACATTAAATATATAAAGTAATCAGGTTTTCATTAAACTAGTGGTGGTTGCATAAAATAAATTGCCAATACACCCAGAAGTATAATAAACAACAATAGAGTATTTATTTACTAATAGTAAAAGTGAATATATCAACAGCTTCGAAATGAAGCAGAGAGAGAAAACCTACAAGCGAACGTTAACGTTTGTACCGAACGTTAACAGGTCGCTAGACAGTTAGCTTACAGAGCTAAACACAAATGCGGTTACCAGTGTGGAAGACAGACACAGATTATACCCCACAGAGAAAATACAGAGAAAACATTCATGGGCTAACAAATAGCAAAAGTACACAATATACAAACACCCCCAAGCGCTTGCCGTTGGTGCACGTACACGGTGGCAGCTCTCGGAGCCGCGGGCAGGACAACCGCTGCGCTGAACGTCCGATTTTCCTTGGTCGCTCATGGCGACAACCGAGTGTGTGTGTGTATCAGTATACATGTACTCACGACGGAGATTTCCACTCCACTCGGCCGAACCGGTGTCCAGGGCAGACGGGAGGCAAGCTGCTCCAGCTAGCCAACGGCAGCAGGGTGATCGGTCCGCCGGTGGGCCCAGCACCGGAGGAGAAGTCAGTCGCCGGGTGGCAGCAACGAAGGAGGAGTGACAGCGTCCCTCACTCACAGGACAGTCCGCCGGTGGGCTCAGCACCGGAGGAAACGCAGTTGTCCGGAGGCGACGATGGATTCACTCCCTCCAACAGATGACTCATGGCTACAGTTCGTGGGCCGGGTAGGCAGCAGGCCTACCTAAGTCTCCACTAATCACCAGGGGAGCATATTGACGGGACCTCTCACTGTCAGCTCCGGCCTGGGACTGACGAGCCTCTCGCTCGCTGAGGAAGTAGAACGTTCGTATTCCCCGCGATTTCGCGGGCACAATACAATAACTACCAACCATTGGTTAATAAAACAATTCAAATAAAAGCAAACAAACAAGTACATCTTATTGGATCAGAAAAATACACATGTAAAACCACAAAGCATTGTGGTACATCGAGTGTACAGTAAAACAAAAAAGACTAATTTACAGGTGCTTACACAAGTAATTGACAATATTACAAATATGTATTACACTTACACACCTATATTATGGGTACGATTTACAGCTAAATCATCTTACAGATATTTTACAATTACAAATATACTCTACAGTTACAAATCAATGCTCTATATAGCCTACACAAAGCTGTCCTAGAGTTACAAATCTTGGCCGGGTTTCCCAGATTCATTAAGAAGCTCTTAAGTGCTAAGAACTTCTTAGGAGCGCTTTTTTCTGTAAGTACAAAGACCTTTGTGTCACCCTGGGGGATCAAAGGTGTCTCATATATATATGGTGTGTGTGTGCTATGCTATGTAATTGATTTGTGATTGTACAAACAATTTACTCAAACGATTTTCAAAAAGATATAGTATATGTCCTGTCTTACAAATCTCTTCTATGGGTACAAATCTAATAATAGGTTTGTAAGTATAGTGCATATTTGCAATATTGACTATTACTTACAGTTAGAAATCGTTTAAAAGCATAACAAATTGTCTGAGTCTGATCTGATTCCATAGATTAATATCACATACAACTAAAAAAGTGCTTATGGAACAGTTAAGCAGTGAAGCAGTTTGTACAGTGTATTACAGTGTCGATGTAGAGTAGTCCAGTAGTTTAACCAAAGCTGTGTGTTTTACATAACTCTTTCTAGTACATTGGGAGGAAAGAGAAACAAGGAACAGCTGTAGCTTTTAGAATAGTAGTTAATAGGCCTGAATCACACCCCTACCTTCACAAGGAGCTCTGGTGTCGTTGCCACGGTTCTTGAACCCTGCTGGACAGGTGAAGGTGTGTTTGTGCAGGAACCGTCTGGGCCACAATCAGGAGGACTCACAGCACACTCATTCACATCTGCATAAGAACACACACACACACACACACACACACACACACACACACGCACAGGGCACAGACAGGCAGACACAGACAGACACACACACAACACACACAATAGGAAATGCCTTGTATTGCAGTAGTTTATATTTTCATGTCTGGATCTGAAGTGTCGCAATATTAAAATCTCACCTTCACATGGAGCATTTTGGTTGTTGCCACGGTTCTTGAACCCTGATGGACAGGTGCAGGCTTAGCTGCCAGGTGTGTTTGTGCAGGTGCCTTGTGGGCCACAATCAGGAGGACTCACAACACACTCATTCACATCTGCATAAGAACACACGCACAGATGGCCAACACACACACAACCATGGCCAACACACACACACACACACACACACATTATAGGAAATGCAGTAGTTTTATTTTCAGGCCTGGGTCTTAAGTGTCATAATACAAAAATCTCGCCTGCACATTGGACAGGTCTCTAACATCATCAGTGCATGCCAGATTAAGTAGTGTTGAACCATATAACCGGTTCCATGTCTTCCAATTGGTTCTCAAAAAACTTAAGGGTTGGTATGAGGGAGTGTATTGTGTGTGTGAGCAACCTACACGTTGCTAATCTTACTAATCACTGGATCATCTTGAATCTCAATATTATGATCACAACAAGTCTGGGCAAATTATTGATTGAATTTATTTTTCATCGGGTTGCGTTAGGTGATATATGGGGCAACTTGTTGCAGGGCAACCACATCATCGGCAACCACATGTCTTCTGATTGGATGATTAAAGTTCTCAAGAAACTGATTATTAAAGTTCTCAAGAAACTTGAGGTGTGTGTGTGTGTGTGTGTGTGAGCAACCTACACGTTACACATCTTGCACTGGATCATCTTCCTGAATCTCAATATTATTATCAGAACAACTCTGAGCAAATTAATTCAGATTCTGATTAATACTAATTAATACTAATTCAGCACCAGTCAGAGGCTGTGTTCAATATTTTGCACTTTTATGATTCCATCACTTCACCAAAAGTAGGTTATTGGTTTTACCAAAAATATTTGCCAGTATTTTTACAAAACTACAAAAATACACACCTATAAAGTATTTTTATACAAATGATGTTCTTCAACAAAATAAAACACAAATGACAACACAACATACCATTTTGTTTTTGAAAAACTGATTTTAAAAGCATGATACTGCCTATCCCTCGCTGTCGGCTGCACACTCTAAAAACTACTGGGTTGAAAACGACCCAAATTGGGTTGTTTCTCACCCAGGGCCTGGGTCACTATTGGACAGCAAACGTCTTGGGTTAGAATGACCTAGCATGTTGGGTTGGTTATTTAACCCATTATATGGGTAAGAAAATCAACCCATATATTGGGTTATACTGACCAGGATGTTGGGTTACAGTGACCCAGAATATTCGTGTGTCTTTTTGACCCAATAATGGTTTAGATTAACTTCTTTAATTGGGTTTATCTGACCCATCAATTATGTTGAATTATGCTATGCTCATTTTTTAGATGGCAGAAAGCCTTTTTAAGAATCAAACAAGTTTAAAGAATATAATGCTGACAATTTTAAACAAATTACTCACTTAGCACTTCATCATTACTTACATAGTACATCTATCACTATGTGCTGGTGTGGTACACATTTACTGCTACAGTATAATGAGATGGAATGAACACAATCTTGAATATTCAATCTTAAATTTATTTAAAATGTATAGAAAGTTAAAAGCAGTAAAAGCCAGTCATCATATATGAGCAATTTGATAAAAGTACAGTTGATAACAGCATTAACATTTAAACTCAACCATAAACTTGGAAACCCAGTTCAGTTTCAGGCCAGTCCTTTAAAAGTCTATCTCTCCCAGTCCAGTCACTTTCTGTCATGTGTCTGTTGCCATGTCTTATTGAAGGTAGTCTGTAAGAGAGAAGGAAGCATATATTACAATTGACCCCTTCTATGAATATAATTAATGCAAGCTTCTCAGCTTGTGTGACAAATAAAAGCAAACCCACACTAGCAGCCTACAAGTCAGGTGCGATAGTTAGAAGTAATGCAGATGTATACAATATATACACCACAATTAGAAAGTTTGGGGGTGCACTATATTTATCTATAGATTTGTTTTATACAGAGGACATTTCAAAGTGACCATACACTTCTGCACAGTAGTACTGTATGTCTATGTGATATCATACCTAATCACATCTTTGCCTCGCCTTCCTGCGTACACCACCTTTCTGACACCTAACATAGATCATCCCCCATCTGGCTTGCAATAGCAGCCTCTGGCTCCAGGCTGGGACTTCTGGCACCTACAAAAAAAAAAAAAACAACAGCAATTGCCATACAATTTGTTATTGTTGATTAAGATATAAAATCATAGAATTAAAAAAAAAAGCAAGGTAAGTCAATAAGGTAGAAATGATAATTACCTTATGGAGGCACCCTTGCCACCATCACCGTCTATATTAATTCTTGACATCAGGGCTCTGTCAATAAAAGATAAGGTTAGACAAAATGATGCGTACTGTACAACAAACTGAATTAGTAGCAAACAATGGTAAATATGCCTAAATTGCAAAATTCAATACTAGTTTAGGTAAGTGCAATAATCATGATTACTTTCTGGATTAATGCATTACATAGCATATATGACAAACAAAGAGCATGCTCAATAACATACCCTGTAGTCCACACCCACTACGTTGAGGTCAGCCATGGTTACCAGACATCAAGTAACAGGTAGTGCCATCAGGGTAGACCGACTTTGCCCTGGACAGTTGATAGAGCCCACTACTACAAAGTCATAACAGACACATGAAAGGAGGGGATAAACTAAACTGTTACAGACAGAAATACATGCACACATATTATAATGTTATATGCGGGTATGTGTGTCTATCTAGTGAGTGAACTCACTTGCAGGCTTGGAATTTCTTCTGTATGGACGTAACACACATTTGGAACATTCCAAAAATGAACACAGCGGTCTCAGGGCAGCAGTCCTCACACCACCTGCAAACAAAGGGAATAGAAGGCTAACATTAATACATTGCAAAACTCACAGAACATGAAAAGACCATCACTAATGCACTACTGCACTCACATGCATCTTAAATAAACATATGCCTAGGTGTAAGTCATCAAACATGGCACAAATAAAGGCTATAAAATGAAGAACATGAAGCCTAACACTTCCATAAACAAACTAAAAATCCCTTTACTTGTCGGCATGATATTTCTGCTCATTGAAATTCCCCAAATGCCCCCCCATTCACATCCACTGTAAGACAGATCTAATGTTCCTAAATCAGGGGGTGAAATAACTTAATATTAACCTACTTCATTCGTTTTACTGGTCCTCTTTCCAGTCATAGCAACACTACATATTATGCATCAACACTATCGATACATGAATTATGGTTAAGTATCGACCCATGCCCCATGGAAGGTCGAAAGGTAGCAAGGTTAACGTTAACAACTTTCGTTGCCTGTAGCTGCTAGCTGCTAACTTTAGCCTGCATTGTAACAGCCACTGCATTGTAATGTAGGTAGCAGCTAGGCTATTCTATTGCGCCTGATGTGTGAAAACTCACACTCTACATTCATAACGACATCTCAGACTGAATTATTGCTAGATATGATATTTACTACCATTCCAAGAATTCTACATAAAGGTGAAATTAGTAACTGGAAAAGTTAACATTAACAGCTAACATCGCTAACGTTAGCGAAGTTAGCTCGCTAGCACTATCGGATAGCTATTATTTGCTAACTAATTATGATTTCTATGATGGCTAATGGCTGTAGTAAATATTTCATTGTGAAATCAGTACATTTCTAATAAATTCCCGTTTTCAATTGGCATACAAAAGTACTGCAATTCTTACCTTGAATATGAAGACGGCAGAGTAGCCTACAGCACACAACTTGCAGTCAGATTCATGATAGAAAAGTGACGGTTGAAGATCTGGCTGGAGTTGCACATTCAGGCAGGGGTGGGGGATGGGCTGCTCAGTGAGTTAACCCAGTACTTGGGCTGTCAGTAGTTAAGTGACCCAGACAGTGGGTAGAATGCCTACATCTGTTGGAGATTGAGTTCTAAACCACCAACCCTGTGGCTGGGTTATGATAAATAACCCAGTATGGGCTGACATAACCCAATAAATGGTAAAACTGCCACAACCCAGTAATTGGGTGCTGAAATAACCCAGCATTTTTTAGAGTGCAGTAACTCAAGCTAGTACCGATTTTTTTGTGCTTGTGTTTTCCATTTATGCCAAATTGAACACTTTGCTATGTTACCCACCCAAATGTAGTAGACTAGAACCGGCCCTGAATGTAAATGCAAATGTATGAAGAGAGAAGAGGAACAAATAAAATGTGTGTATTGACAGTTGTATTTGAATATAACGTACAGAGGAGCAATACACACACACACACACACACACACACACACAGTACAGGAAATGATGTACCGGTATGTCAGTAGTTCTCTTTCAATTGTTTATGGATCTAAAGTGCCATGTATGTCACAGTCTTAAAATCCTACCTTCACACGGGGCTGTTCTGTAGTAGCCACGGTTTTGGAAGCCTCGTAAACAGGTGCAGATGTAGCTGTTATCTGTGCTTGTGCAGGTGCCAACGCCACAATAAGGGCGTTTCGCCTGGCACTCATCTACACAAGGCCACACACACACACACACACACACACAGATAGGTCACTTTCCCACCTTCTCATCTGTTTACTGTAGGTCTGACTGAGGTTGCATAAAGCATGTAATTTATGGTAACATTTCTGGGTTTTTAAACATGTATGGTGAAACATGTGGGTTTAACATTCATATTTGAGTGTGTGTGTGTGTGTGTGTGTGTGTGTGTGTGTGTGTGTGTGTGTGTGTGCTGTGCGTGTGTGTGTGTATGTCTGTGTCTATAGTTATAGATGAAAGGGTACCTTGCTTGTAACATAATCTCATACTGCTTGATCCAGGAATCCGTTCATACCATTAATTCCTTCTGTTGTCCCAACATCCAGAACCACCTGAATTGCATAGACATCCATTTGACTGGCGCCTCACATCCACAAAGTTACACATTTGGAAACAGATGAATAACCTGATTTGGCACCGTCCTCTTTGCGTTGAAGAGGTCAGAGACTGTTTTGGAGAGGGGAGAATTCTCCTCTCTGGGCACTCTCTCCTCTTGACCAGAGCTGTTGCTAAAAAACAATACTATGTGTTGTGGTTCTTGTGTCTTACAATAATGGGAAGATTTTCCCGACACCTTAATTGAAGGTGGTTTGAGTGGTTTTACAGCTCCCTCCACAGGTTGCATGTAGTCCTGCAGGTTATATTAACTTTTGTCAGCCTACCTTTGCTCCTAACCCCTAAGTTACCAACATGTGATGTTTGCTGACAAGAAAGCTGAATTTAGTTTCTATACCCTGTCATAAATTCTAAAATAGTTTGCACATTTTCAAAACTCTGTAATATTTAAAGGAACCGTATAGTAAGAAAGGTATTTCAATAGGCCTACGTAATCATAAAATGGCCCTGTTATGTCACTAGACATTAAGAAATCATGCTCATTTCAAATACTTATATCACTAACAACAGTAGTCCAGCCAGGCTATTGTCATTTAAAAAAGTGAAGTTGCAGCCCTCAACTGATGTTGATGTTTACATATTGTGTGTTTTGGCCTGATGTGCCACCCTTCACCTATCTACTAATCACAAAGTCAGTAGTGTTTCGGCATCCGGGTTGCCAACTTCAACTCAGGGGGAGGGGAAGAGGATACACCACTCTACAGTATTTTGAAAGTGATTCAGTCCCACGGAGGCCCCCTGACTAAAGGGCTGGTTCCATTTCAACTTAATTGAGAGGAACTGTGCCGCTTATCTAATTAGTTTTAATTGTCTCAAATGAGCTGTTTGATAATAATATGGTTGTTTGAACATGACTCAATGTGATTGTGTTCAATATACTTACTTCTATAGCAGAAAGCGGGCACATATTCTGCTGCGACGATAAGGTCGCAATTTGGCATGGCCCCAAGCACTCCGGTGAAAAGGTAGCCTGCGACAGTAACACAAAACACATTCACTGTCTGTGTTTAACAAGGGCCTGTGACATTGCTAAAACACTGAAGGCTGTCGGCTAGATTTGTTAACGCAGCGTTATCAGCGCCATCTGGGCAACCCGCAGAAAGCACGCTGAGCTGCTTCATTTTATGAGCGCAGTTGAATGAAGTTACTGTAATTGATGACAACATCAAGGGCGTAACTTTGGGTCTACCATTGGGGGGGTTAAACTTGCGGCATATTTATCAATTTATTTATTTATTGAATAATTTTCTTGTGCAAAAGGTAACATGCTAATTTGCCGGTCCTTTATTAGAAATACATCATGATGATTTAGGCTAGGCTAAGCTGTTCACTTGACTGTTTGTGCCATAATGACACAGTAGTGTGCTCACATGGACCGTCTTGTGTGTATAAAGTGCGCGCCTGCACTAGCCCTATGAGCCCTAGGCTGTTTTAAGGGCATTTTCAGTTAGAAGCATCTATCCTGGTCATTGTAAGTGCCATTCACACATGCTACATATTGTTTGTTTTTTTTCAGCACAGTCTAGGCTACCCAGATCTACCACATGTATTCATTCTTGCATTGATTTGATTTAGATTTTTAAAAAATACAAATTTAAAAAGGATACTATACACATTCTTACATTTTGACATGTATCTCACCACAGCAAGCTGACAGCTCGACATGACTTGCATGGTTGTGTAGGCCTGACTTGCAATAAGAACCATATTGGGTATAGCCTACTTTGGGGCTGAGCAATTTACAGAAATACATGGTGTGTGCCTTCCAGAAATAAATGGCAATTTTTATTTAGTGATGAGAAATGACTTTTTGACACTTTTTGTGCTCCATATTTGCTGATCTGACCTGACTTGTTTGCGTGGTAGCACACATGATGTGCACAGATGATGATTCTCTATATTTTTTTTTACTGTATTGCAATGAACAAAGTAAAGGCAAAAAAGTGTTTATTTGTCAAACAAATTTGGATGCAATATGAGTCTTGAATTGGATACCATACAGGAGTTTGTTAGGATCTCAAAACCGTATTATGAACGTGACTTGCCATAGAGAAACTGAAACACATGATAACGTTGGATTATGAACATAGGCTATTATGCCACACAAAAACATGGGGTAAGTGGAGCTAAATGAAGTTATTATTTTGCTGTCACTTCGTCTGTTTTATGGCCTAGAAGGTTGTATTTGGTATCTGTGGATAGCTCTAGCTCTCCTCTTTCATCTGACATGCCTGCCATATCTTTCCGATGGCGGGTTCGCGTGTAATTCAAGCGAGAGTACTGGATGCCTGGGTGAATGCAGAGCAATATAGACTAAATATGATATACTTTGATTTAACTTCATGATTTTATTTTAGTTTCATACTTGATCGTACAGACAAGTGTCTAGTCTCGTTGGAAAGCCCCGGTTCTGCTCTTTTGTGGAATATAGGTCTCATCTCGCTGTGACTAATTATCCCGGAGCAATGTAACAGAGAAGAATGGGTGTGTTTTTGACGCACTTTGCCTCCGTCGGGCTCATAGGGCTAGCCAGCCAACTCCAGTCAACAAATCATCAGCTAATTTAACAGCTAACTTAGCAATAGGGGTATACCTCCATTTGGTCAGGATTTTTCCTATTTTTGGTTGGTGTCAACCAACAATGAAAAAATGCTGTCTGGCTGCCTTTCAATGTCTTTTTAATCTTCCCACCTGAGTTGAGAGCTTTCTCCAACCATTCATCCCAGCGACTGCGCAAAATAGGCTAGTAAACAAACTTTCGGTAGAGAACGCAGGTTGGGTAATACCAAGTAGTCGGTGGGCAGGGGGGTACATTTCAGAATATTTAAAACATGATACTATCTTGCTGGAAAATGAAATGAATAAAGAAAAGAAACGAAAGTTATTCATTCAGAATATTTTATAATTTGATAATATTTTTTATTTTTTATTTTTTTTATTTGATATTGGGGGGGTTATATTAGTTGGATCTGATTTTTGCGAGGGTCATAACCCCCCTAACCCCCCCGCAAATTACGCCTATGGACAACATTAAAATGAATCAAACGTTTAATGATACATGATAAGATGTCAACAAGCAGGAAGATAATGGTGAGTAGTTAGTTCTACTCAAACTATTTGTGCGCGTAGGCTATGGAAGATGGTCAAATCCTAGGAGAGTAGAAGTGGATGACATGAGCGTGAAAGTAAGGCCAGCGAAAGTTAAGCTTGCTATTGATGTCGTACAAAGACGGAAAACTGTGCCCTGAATAGCGATTCTGTTGTCTTTTAACGTTTCTCTTATTGACTCATAAACCGCAATTTGCATTACCCCTGATTGTACAAGGCGGAATAATTCACTGTATAACAGCCGTGCACTTTCTTGGGCAGTTTTCGTTCAGGGGAATACCCTATTAGGCGTATTAGTCTAGGACCTGAGAAAGATTTGTATGCGCTTCATTTAGCGGAGAATATCTCAACTGTTCTAGACTAATATGACCCCATTGAACAACGTGGGATGTGTGCCAAAATCTCTATCCGGGACGAAAGTCCTGAAAATGACCACAATAGGTGACACTATTAGATCACACTATTATTACACTAGAGGTGAATGGGACTTTTTTTCCCTTTATAGATATCCTCATAAACTTCTACCAGATTAATGTTCATATTAAGAGAAATACTTGTTGTATTACATTTTGTCAAAAATTATTTGTTTAGATATGCAAATGAGGCAATATCTCATTAAATATGCGTACATACTGTGCACTCTTGAAGCAACAGCTTTTCTGAGGTGATCGCAGTGTTTATCTGACCATGTAGTGTAAGAATTCTGGTTTGATATTTGGGGGTCTAACAGCAAAGCTGAAGAGTTTCGATACGCATAAGCGTTTACTCAATACAGCCAATCAAAATTGACTGCAAAGCCGGCAAACAGGAAGTGAGCTCATATCTCACCAACGCTTAGATATATGAAGTCCAAACATTGGTAAGGGGACTCGTTAACTGATTGTGATAACGCACTAGGAAATTGGCATTGTTTGGACTCTATAGGGGGCGCTGTGATACAGGAAGTAAGCACGTATCTCAGCAACGCTTTGATGTACGAAGTTCAAACTTGGTATGTGGACTTGGTACCTGATTGTGAGGACATGCTAGGAAATTGGAATTATTTGGCATCCATAGGGCGGGCTGCGTTACAGGAAGTGAGCGCATATCTCAGCAACACTTTGATATACGACGGGCAAACTTGGCACAGGAACATGGTATCTGGTTGTGAGGACGCACAATGTATCTCTGTAACGTTTTGTTGTACGAAGGCCAAACTTGTGGGAACGCCCCTCGAGGGCCCCATGGGGTGCCTCTCATGTAAAGTTTATACGTCCTCCCTCGCTCCTCGGGCCTCGATCCTCACTGATCTACATAAAGAAAGATAGACGAAGGGATAGACTATCGTTGTTGCCGCCCCATCATTCTTTATGTAGATCAGTGAGGATCGAGGCCCGAGGAGCGAGGGAGGACGTATAAACTTTACATGAGAGGCACCTCAGGTATCTGTTTGAGAGGACTCACTAGGAAATTGGCATCATTTGGCATCCGTAGGAGGCGTTGTGATACAGGAAGTGAGCTCATATCTCAGCAACGCTTTGATGTATGAAGGCCAAACTTGTTACGGGGAATTGGTACCTGATTGTGCGGACATGCAAGGTTTGTGGCATCATTTGACCTCTAGGGGTGCTGTAATAAAGGAAGTAAGCCGATATTTCAACCATTCTTTATCCAATTGCTGTGAAAATTGCTGTGAGTACTTGCTCATGCCATGGCAACGCCATTTCTGGAATTTTACTTCTAGACCCCCACAATTGTGCTTGTTTTACGACAAATTTACTTATTGCACTGGGAGATAATTTTGCTTGTTTTCAGGGAGAATTGATTAGTTTGATTTTATTAGACAAGCAGTTTTTTGCAGTGTTGTATTTGTAATTCCACACAGCACAACACAGGACATCTTCCTCACACATACATCCACACTGAACATTTACAGAAACACAATTAAAAATATCAAAAACCAGAATTCTTACATTACATGTTCATTGTAAACATTGTGATCACCTCAGAAAAGCTGTTGCTTCAAGAGCTGTTGCTAGGTTACGGGGACGCTGGCAAGACATGCCGCTCCGTCTGGCATCATATTTTTGTTTGTTTTCATGTAATTTTCATAATTTTATGTTTTATTCTGTTCATTTTTTGTATTTATTTATTTAGATTAATGTTTTCACTCTTTATTTACGCTATTTTCGATAGTCTTGTGCTTTTCTCAATCTTTATTTTGCTACTTCAAGTTGGCTGATGCCACAGCGAGTAGTATGTCCACTGGGTTGAAGACCGCTGGCGAGGGCTTCACATCCTCCATCCATGAGCACTGCACTTCACCGTCTGGTCAGGACAGCTGAGGACCTAGCTACCAACTGCGGGCGACCTGGCTACCAACCGCGGGCGACCTGGCTACCAACTGCGGGCGACCTGGCTACCAACCGCGGGCGACCTGGCTACCAACTGCGGGCGATGCTGCCGCCGCGACTGCTGAGCTGCTGCTGGCCTGCGAGCTGCCATGCTCTGCAGCAGTGCTAACGATGGAAGCCAGAGACAAACTGTTGCTGTCGGGGGTCCACCGAATTGCTGATCTGCAGGGTCGCTCACTGCTTCAGACTGCTCAGTGCTTCTGCTGCTACTGCTTCTGGTGCTCTCCAGACGGCCTGCCTAGCGCCGTCTTCGGTTGGTCTGATAGCTAGGCTAGCTGTGCGTCTTCATTGCCCTGGGACTTCTCTCAGCCGTCTGACTTGAGTGCAGTCGATTGGACTAAGTTGACGTGGACTTTTCTGTTTTTTTTTTTGTTTGTTTGTTTTATTATTTATTTGACATTTGTTTATTTGTTTGTCTCTCTTGTATGTCTTGGTGTCACGGGTACGCTGGGGATTACGCCACTCCGTCCGGCAACTTGTGTCTTCTTGTTATTTTGTGAATTTGTTTGTTGTGTTGTCATGGGTACGCTGGCGACTACGCCACTCCATTTCGGCACTGTCTGTGTCTCTGTGTTCTGTAAAGCGCTTTGGGTTGCACTCAGTGCACGTTAAATGCGCTATATAAATAAAAGTACCTACCTATAAGAGTGTATCTGCGCATATTTAATGAGATATCGCCTCATTTGCACAATTAATTATTAGAAATGTATGAGGATATCTATGAAGGGAAAAAAAGTCCCACCAAATAATGCCAATTTCCTAGAACGTCCTCACAATCAGGTACCAAGTCCACATACTAAGTTTGAACTTCGTACATCAAAGCCTTACTGAGATACGAGCTTACTTCCTGTATCACAGCGCCCCCTATAGAGTCCAAACGATACCAATTTCCTAGTGCATCATCACAATCAGTTAACGAGTCCCCTTACCAATGTTTGGACTTCATACATCAAAGCGTTGGTGAGATATGAGCTCACTTCCTGTTTGGCGGCTTCACAGTCAATTTTGATTGGCTGTATTGAGTGAACGCTTATGCATATTGAAACTCTGCAGCTTTGCTGCAAGACCCCCAAATATCAAACTAGAATTATTTCATTACATGGTCAGATAAACATTGAGATCACCTCAGAAAAGCTGTTGCTTCAAGAGTGCATGTACGCATATTTAATGAGATATTGCCTCATTTGCATATTTAAACAATATTTTTTGACAAAATGTAATACAAAAAGTATTTCTCTTAATATGAACATTAATCTGGTAGAAGTTTATGAAGATATCTAAAAAGGGGAAAAAAAGTCCCATTGACCTGTAGTGTGATAATAGTGCGATAATAGGGTCACCTATTGTGGTCATTTTCAGGACTTTCGTCCCGGATAGAGATTTTGGCACACATCCCATGTTGTTCAGTGGGGTCATATTAGTTAAGAACAATTTAGATATTCTCCGCTAAATGAAGCGCATACAAATCTTTCTCAGGTCCTGTACTATATTTTACGCTTCTCCTCCCATCATTTAACACGAAACTCCCACTTTCCCCTATCCGTCCTATGAATGCAGATCATCATATTTGATAAATTGATTAGATTAGCAAAGTACATTTATCTGCTGTTATCAGTCTATTTGTCTCTTTATCTCCATCTTGCCAAATGCTATTCCATATTACAGCAAACAGCTTCTTTTTATTTTGACAGAATTTTTTATACTCACCCAGTATGAAGAGAATGACTGGAGTTCCCATATTAAATGTACTATTCTAGTAGTTAATTAAGATGGTAATCTGAAATGTGTAAAAAAGAAATAAATCTGTTGACTGCTTACAATTACATTCTGACTCTGCTGCCAACAGAAGACGTCGTGCCTACTTAAAGGTGATCACCCCCCCCCCCCCCCCCCAACCCCCGACACACACACCCTGGTCTATTTTAATAGGTAGGAGATTACATCTCTTTTACATTGTACATGGTAATTAACAGATTATTCTCAGATTGTAGAACATTATTCTCTCTGAAGAACCACTTTCATTTCTTTTTGCTGAGAGGTTTCCTGAAACCTACAAATAACTGAACTGTTGAATTGAACTAACATATGATTATTTAATGAACAATTCATTTATCCAACATAATTATTTTAAGATGAAGATTGGTTTAGATGGTCATCATTTCACTAAATCAGCCATTTGTTACATTGGTGGGAAGTTACATTAATATTAATATGATATAGTGGCACACAGCATGGTGCTTTTATCTTTATGGATTCTTAATGGTGATATGCAAACAAGGTAATAGCTACACATTGATATTTCAACAGTTCTTGTGAAATTTTTACTTCATGGTGACTAACAAAACATACTGTTGTTGCCTCATTCTGAGGTCTACAATTAGCTCTTTGGTTTCGGCTGGAGACAGTTTGCCCGACACCAGGCAGTCAGCTTCTCCCCCCACTCCAAAAAAGGCAGTCTCAGCGTTGTTCGAGTAGAGGTGAGGCCCAAGCCAGGACTACTGTATCGTCAGCCAACTTAGCGATGGTTTCCATTTTGGGTTTTACTGGTCACCTGCCAGAACAAGGTTCTGTGTGTTCATCATGTAGACCAAAGACCGGGCGGTGGCATCTCAGGTGCTTTGTGGACTGGGAAGGTCGAACACAACAGGGGGGTTGGTAGGCTCATACATGAGTGTGCAGGCAGAGGAGTTGATAAACGTTGTGTTGCCATCCGTCATGACACCATATGCTGGGGGTGAAGAGTAAAAGAGGAGATAAAGACATACAGTACATAGAGATACAATGATGGAGGGAGAGAGAAAACTTCAACTTCATTAATTCAACTGATTATGAAGGGCCTGCTCCCTCAGTCAGTAACTCCCACATAATCAGGATATTAACGATAGCATATCAGTGCTACTGTATCTTCAGGCGGAGGGGCACCAGCACTCTATCGCTGCTCACCCTCATGTATGTGGCCGAATGCATGCAGCTTGGGACGAACTCTCCTCTGCACCGTGTTGAGAAGGTCCACACAGCCTACCCTCTCCTTAGCCCTGTATATAGAGTCCCCAAAGCCTAAGAACATAAGCAGGTCACAGAAAAGCACTGTATTATACATATTATATATATCGTTTTGGACCAAGGTTGACGATACTAACATTATAAAAAGCATAGAAAATACTTTAGCACAGTCAGAGATAAAAGAAAGAAGGCGATTTTTATGCAAATATATCCTAAGGCTAGACTTAGAAATCTAGCCTTAAATTTAGCCACTGATGGAGCACATTTCATTTTGAAAGGGAGGCTGTTCCAGAGCTTGGGTGCTCTGACTACAACAGATCAGTCACCTCTAGTTGATAGTCTACATTCTGGGACAGCTTAAAGAGCAGTGCACAATGGGGGTTAACAAATCTTTTATATAATCAGCTGGCATGAAACTGCCGGGTGTATTTTTTCTTACTGTTTTCACACCTTATCGATACAGAGGAAAAATCTTGCGTTTACACACACAGGTGTAACTGGCAAAGTTGCCCAGAAAAAGCATGCCAGTGGGTGTTCCCGATGGTAGCTACGCAAAAGCTTATGCGAAGCCTTTGGAAGTTTATATATTTTTTTAGTTATTTTTTTAGTTTAAGAATATATATACAGTATATATTCTTTTGTTGTTGTTGAACAAAATTTCATGATAATTATCGTCCTAAATGCAAGCTTAATTGGTATATTATTGTAGCCTATTCCAAAAAAAGTAAAGACTGCTGTCACTGTTCTGTAAACACCCCTTGAGAAAAGTGCTAAATGGTTCAGTTGACACGGAGTTTGCGATCTGCTTGCTGCTAATGCTTATGGTGACTCGGTAATATTTTAATCTGGGTGTAGATGTAATGTCACGGTTAAAAAAAAACAAAAACAAGTGTACTTCTCAGAAGAGAAAGGAGAGAAAAGACAGGGACAGAAGCCGCCTGAAGCCGTGTAGGTATTTAGGCTGCATAACATTTTGGAGATAAAAAGGCAATTTAGACATAAGATGAAAGTTTTCTAGAATAGAAGGATCCAGGCAGATTTCTAATAGGAAGGGGTAGTATTAAGCAGTATGGCGCTTTATGTCTAAGTACCCAGGGGTGGGCCGTGTGTCATGAGGATGTCGATGTCATCAGGGATCTGGTTCCACTTGTCCAGCAGAGCCTTGCCGCGGGGTAAGTTAAAGCCCCAGTTGCAAAACCAGGGGGTCCTGCAAGAATCACAATGGACAGTTAGAGCTATATAGTGTAATTAAATTACTACAGCTACAGTTTCAGTTACAGCGGTTGCTGTGGTGATTAAGTGATTACAGTTTGAGTCACAGTGGTTGCTGTGGTGATTAAGTGATTACAGTTTGAGTCACAGCGGTTGCTGTATACGGACTCTGTGGCCATGTTGACTGGTATTTTAATGATGTAATGAACATTAACATCACTCATTGAGTATTTTTCCCCTTCATTCAAACACCTTAAAATAAATTATTGACAGGAATGTAACATATGTTCAAACAGAGAATCCCATAATTTATGAACTAGTAAACCACTGTCCCCATGTTTGAGTATCAGTGCATGTCTCTATACAGTACTACACAGACTGTTGTGAACAAGACTACTGAAGCACATGTAGTTATTAGTGGAGTTGATGGTATATAGTGTAATTACTACAGCTACTACACAGACTGTTGTGAACAAGACTACTGAAGGACATGTAGTTATTAGTGGAGTTGATGGTATATAGTGTAATTACTACAGCTACTACACAGACTGTTGTGAACAAGACTACTGAAGGACATGTAGTTATTAGCTATATAGTGTAATTACTACAGCTACTACACAGACTGGTGTGAACAAGACTACTGAAGGACATGTAGTTATTAGCTATATAGTGTAATTACTACAGCTACTACACAGACTGTTGTGAACAAGACTACTGAAGGACATGTAGTTATTAGTGGAGTTGATGGAGACCCAGCTGCGCAAGTGCAGAACGACCCTATTCAAAAAGCATAGTCAATGTGTTGCCATACGTTAACTGGTTCAGCTAAAGTTAAAATACGATTACTTGTCTGCTTTTACTCACCAAGGTGTACCATATATCCTGAATCCCTTGACAGTGATGTCTGAGTCTTGGAGGTAAATACAGTTTGTGAGCAGGGACTCCACATTTTCACAGTCCTCAAGCCTCAACTTTGTAAAGCGTACATCATTCTGCATGGCCATCTTCATCATAAAGTCCTTATCGAAGGTCAGTTCATGGTTCCCAGCGATGACAACCTTGGTCTCATATGGTAAACTACCTGCAGGCCATTGGGAATAAAATCGGAAGAATATTTCAAATTGATTTTAAATGTCTTGTGTCATCCTCATCTGGAGTATTCCTACATGGCACAGTTTAACATGTAATGTGAATACTTTTTATACAATGATGTTAAAATTACTGAAGAATAATAAAAACAATTAAGAATTAAATGAAAATCTGAAAAAAAAAAAAAAAACACCTTTGACTAACCCCTGTGCGGGGCTCATAATTAATTAAAAATATAGTATGTGTTTTTTTTTTATTACAATTCCTGGGAAACTGAATGACTGGGCTGCGCAAAACTTGCTGGCAATGCATAGCCCCACAAGGTTGACACGGAACCACTGTCTAATTTTTATCTGTAGCCCACCCACCACCAAGAACCTCCAAAAGGAGGGTCGGCCAGACACAGTCTTCTGTGAATATCTCGAGAGGGCCTAGGATGGCCAAATTATTTTGGATGTTGGTCTCAACCCATCCCATAACCACTCATTTGTGGTATAGCACCACCAAGTAAAAAAAGAAAAAGCATCTTCAGAGATGTAGAAAAGTTGATGTCGAAAGTGGAGTGCAGTGTGGGATAATTATGACATCCAGTGAGAGCACGCCAAGTTTTGTGGAATTTGTTCGTTTGCAGCGGTCATTATACAGATTTTCTGACCTCCGAACCTTGGGAAGGCCCATGTGAATGGAACTTTCTGCAGCACTGAACCGTGTAATAAGGGTTTATACAGTAAATGTCACATCCAAACAGAGGCTAATAGATACACGTGGCACAGTGTGATACTGTATGTTTGCACACAGCGCAATGCTTTTATCTCCAGAAAACAGATCAGATAATGATCTGCAAAGTTTCACAATCAACAGTTCGACATTTTAAAAGTTCTTGTGAAACATCAGCTTCATGGAGACTAAAAAAACTAATGAGTAATGCTGTTGTTCTTACTGTCCTGAGCTGGCCTTATCAAGCAACACTCTTTCAAAAACACTGCACTGACCAGACCAATCCACCCTAAAGTAGCACACTGCAAAAAATGAAATCTAACCAAGTGTAATTATCTTATATTAAGGTAAATAATCTATTTTGTATTGTTTTAAGTATGAAAATACTTACCTAGTGCTCTCTCAAAAGATAATTTCACTTAATTTAAGGAGACTTTGACTTATTTTAAGGAGTCTTATCAAGATAAATTGACTTACTGCACTGGCAGATAAATCTGCTTGTTTTACGACAAATTTACTTACTGCACTGGCAGATAATTTTTTCTTATTTTCAGGAAGAATTTACTTAAAATAAGACAAATTTTTCTTAAATTAAGTGAAATTATATCAAAAGAAAGCACTAGGTAAGTGTTTTCTACTGAAAACAATACAAATGAGTTTTTTTTCCTTGATATAAGATTAAAACTTTTGGTTAGATTTTATTAGACCAGCCATTTTTTGCAGTGCAGGACCTGCAATTGGCCAGGCAGCCAAGATAATAACCCAGTGTTTTTTTTTTTTTTTTTTTTTTAAAAGGCAGAGTAGCTGTCTTATGATGAAAAACTAATGATGAAAAACTATAAGTCTCATCAATGACAATCAGAGTATTATGAGGGGTGATTGTGTGGGCAGAAAAGAGGAATAGACGTGGATATTAAAGACAAAAGGACCCATGGGGTCATACCTGAAGTTGAAAAGCCAAGAAAAGCCAAGAAAAGAAAAGCCTAGAAAAGCCGTATATTTCAAGGTGAAGATACAAACTTGATTCCAAAGTCTTGGTCATATAACCTGACTATATTCTATAACTGAAATCCTGTTTTCTGAAGGTATTTAGAAACTTTGGACACCCTTTCTTGACAGCAAAATATGAAATTACAGAAAAAAATACAGTATGCTACACTTCTCACGTGTGAAAACTGAATGGAAAAGTAAAGTTATGACACACTTCTGAGTCATTCACAGAAGAAATACTTAACCACGTTCCACACATTCAATTTTTTTTCGGTACAACACTGTTACTTCATAACAATTAAAGATGACATTATCATGAAAAAACTGTCTTTGCTGTTGTCTGTGAAATGATAACTCAGGAGGCAGAGAAGATCCTTAAGTTAAGTCCTCACCTAGCCAGTCATTAAACTTCTTCACCTCGGATGGCAGGCCCAGCTCTGTGAAGTCGCCCGTGTGGAGCAGGACATCACCGTACGGCATCTGGATCCCATCTGTCCTTGAGTGTGTGTCCGAGACGCAAACAAAACGAGTGTGACCTGCAGGCTTGGGGGCATCATAGGGGGTGGGCTCCACCCTAGTAATCAAATAAAAAAGACCAACAACTTAATGTCCTCCTGGCCTGGTAGGCCTACAGTAATTCATCCTGTCTTTCATCTTCGTCAGCATTAGACCCATGTGGTACACTTCTGGCAAATTCAGGTGAGGAGGATTTTTCACCCTCTCAAGCTATAGTTGTCTTGCCTTATAAAATGTTCTAACAATGTTCTAACAATTCCTGCTGGCCAACTGAGGACACCTTTTCATTTCTAGGTAAGAGCAGCAGAGTGTATTTGAAATCTATGATAAGTGTGACCAACCCCACAGGTGAAAGAGACACTGTCAACAGAATAATCAACATCACTGACCTCAATCAGTACACCAATAAGGAGAGTTGTACCTAAAACTATTAAGCTCTGGTCCAGTTTTCAGTTTTGAAGTCCGCATACTCATTTGATGTCAGACAGACACTGTAAGTGTATATATATATACACACATACAGTATATATACTGAATATATGTGTGTGTGTGTGTGTGTGTGTGTGTGTGTACAAATACACACACACACACACACACACTCACACACACTCACACACACTCACACACACACACACATTTTGAGCAGAGTCAGCAGACCAATGACTTATGACTTATTTGACTTGAAATGTGTTCAGGGTAGAGACAGCGCAATGACACTGTGAGTGAAAGAACTTACAACTTAACATGTGGTGGCTTGAAGCGGCCATGCTTATTGTCGTAGTGGGTGAAAGCTTGCGTGGGGTTGGTGCTGTACTTATCCACCAAGACTGCACTGCCCGGAGAGGTGATCCTCTGACCCATAGCTTGGTTGAATGGGGCATGTGCTGATCAGAGAGGCCAGGCTTCCAGCTCACGCCAGAATACTATCCAGTGGGGCTACTCAGTCTGCAAAACCACTTTAGTCAAATTGGTTTGAATGAGGAAATCTGTATCTTCAAATAAGACAAATGCAAAGAGGTTAGTCTTATTTGCTTAGACCTTATTGCAAGTGAAGTGAGAAAGTCTGTATCCTAAACCCGCACACATTCTCCCACTACATGTTTTCACTTTGTAAACACAAGAGTGACACCTCCTGACAGTGTAAGATGATTACTGCATGAAGTGGATAATCTTACGTTACGTAGACGCTACGCAATTGTGGACATAAAACATGGCCTCTCTTGCCTACCTTATCTTTTACAGTCTATGTTGCCTGCCTGCTAGATTGGCATGGCTACTTGACAAATTATTTCAAACTAATCGGGAGGATACGATAGCCTACCATCCGCTTTATTTTATACCTTTCGTGCGCGTTTTCCTCTGGATAAGTTGACACCCTTTTCCGCGATCCGCTACTGTATGTCGTGAAAGATCTAAGCTCTCTGCCTGATATACTGTAGCGTGGGGAACAAGATAGATACATTAACCTTAACATTTACTACTTTAACAAGACCTTTCAGCACAGAAAAAAAAGAATCAACGCCCTCCTTAAAATATTTGTGGTCTCTCCTCGCGACACCGAACATGGATTTACGGACATCAGGAAGTGGGAGGGAACTTAAGGTTTGGGTGGAGCATGCCTACGTATTCTGTATTCGTTATGAATTATGAATATATATTTATGAATTGACCTTTTTAAAAAAAAAAAAAAAAAAAAATCTTCAAACTACTTTTTGTCATCAGATTTATTTTGATGCCATATCAAAATAAAGTTACTTAATAGACGAGGTTGAGACATCCAGACATACAGCCTGGGGCTGGGAGAACTCAAACTAACTTTGGGCAAATTTGAATTTACTCTACAGGTCTGTCTGGCAAAGAGGTCATTCACTCTATTTCCAGTGTTCCTAAAACCTCGGCGCCAATCATATCCGCTGAGGCACATCAAAGCAGTTTTTTTTAAAGCTTCTTTGTTGAGATTTTTCCATGGCTCTTTCATATATCAGATAGCAAAATGAGATTGGCAGATACCGGACCGCTGATGGCATGCCGCCGGTGGCATGCCTCTTGTGGTCCGCCGTTGGACCACCATCTGTTTAAATTGCACTTTATCACGAATATTATGAGACACAACATGTTATTGACATGATGGATAAAGTACAACTTAATACATTTTAGACCAATAGTAGCAGAATATTGGGGCATGCGTCGGCAGCCCACCAGCCGACCGCCAGAACCGATGAGCAAAATGCCAGCGGACCGCCAGATCTGCCCCCAGTGGACCAACAGTGGTCCACCAGCCTTCAGAGCAGCCAAATACAAATCCTTTAAAAACACAGCATTTCACGGTTGCCTGCTCTTGAAATTCACATGTTTACATGCCATTGTTTGTAATGACCACACTAACAAATCAGAGCGAGGAATCTAAATAATGGTCCTCCTAACCATGTGAGGTCATCTGGGACCACAAAGTTACTTAATGTACGAGGTTGAGATCCAGGCATATACTGTAGGCCTACAGTAGGCTAGCCTGGGAGAACTCAGACTAACTTTTGGCAAATTTGAAATTGAAATTTTCCAGTGGACCGACAGTGGTCCACCAGCCTCCAGAGCATCCAAATACAAAGGTATCCTTTAAATTTAAAACACAGCATTCTGGGATTTCCGCGGTTGCCTGCTCTTGAAATGCCATTGTTTGTAATGACCACACTAACTAATCCAGTGACAGATTGTGCTTTAAACTAGGTAGTGATCCCAGATGACCTCACATGACCAGGTTAGGACCATAATTTAGATTCCTCTCTCTGGTCGGCTGTACATTAGTCAGTGGTCTTTACTTCTCGGGCCCTGTTCATAGAGTGGGAGCTGTGCACCACAGCTGATCTAGTCTTTGATTGACTGCTGGGGGGTATGGGAATGCCCTTGATCAATTATGACTCAGATAACAAATATATTAACTGGCATGCAAATCACTGTGACATTTCAGGAAATAACTGAAGGATGTGAAACTCATAGATTACTGATATCTGTCTTTGTTGAGATGTGACCAGAAGGGGGCACACAAGTCCCAGTTTTCCTGCTTCGGAGTGTCGTGTATGAAATTCTTCGAAGTGAGGAGGTGTGTGGGGAACACGCGGGCTGCTCTGCCATGCCCTCTTGATAAGCCTGTGAAAGCATCCGCTGTTTCCCTCCACAAAGATTCCATTCATCCCACTAAGAAAACGGCAATGATAAATGATTCATATGGTCCCAGTAGACTTCCCCACTCCCACCCGGTGGGGAGATGCAGCAAAGTGACAGTGGCATTCTGCAGGGCAGGCTCTGCCCTGACCCCGTCCCGACCCCGTCCTTACGCTCACCTGGCTTTGACACAACCATAGGGAAAACGTGTGACATGTCGCGCTCGCGCCCAAGGATCTCTTATTGGTGAATCACTTTCACGTCAGAGACATGAGTGGGTCCACCAGGGGTGCCTCTGTTTGTTTGTCTCCGGGTGCCTCTCATTATGCCTCCTCGATCCTCGATGCTCGATCCTCGAGGGGCGTTCCCACTGATCTATAACTAACACTGGATAGACTATCCCATTGTTTCCCCCCCATCATTCTTTATGTAGATCAGTGAGGATCGAGGCATCGAGGAGCGAGGGAGGACGTATAAACGCTACATGAAACGCACCCTCTCTCTCGCAAATCCTCTCATTGGAGAAGAGTTCACAGGCTGGTCAGCTGTTTTAACAACATAAATATCTAGCCTCTCGGGACATGTAGGATGGATGGAACCAGCATGAGCATGCTTGTTTATTTATTTATTTATTTATTTTTGTTGTTGCTGAAAACGGTCAACTACACAAGGAGCATCTACACTACAGTTTAACCTCAAGACTGTGCTCAACTGAACAACTTCATTGAAGAAAAAGCAATGAAATGCAACAGCTTTGCTATGGCAGGAGTGAAGATGAGCAACGGCCCCATTCCACATTCTCATTTCTCTGTACCCTTGGCAGGCTTTGTCTACCTGTGAGACGTCGGCACGAGTGAGTGAGCAGAGGATTGGTGCGGTCAGGTTTATGGAAATACATAAAGCTGAGCTTTTACGGTCTCTTATCTCACATGCCCTTGCACCTGGGTTCAGGAAGTTGATAAACCACAGACGCATCCGTCCGAGACACACTCACAGGCTGTCTTTATGATCCTGTCCATGCCATTGATCGGAAGGGTAAAACATCACATGTAAAGGGCATCACTCATGCGTGCTCTCCCAAATCCTCTCGACAACTTTCAGCAGAAGTCACCTCATGCTTGCTTCTGCATAGTGTGTGTGTGTGTGTGTGTGTGTGTGTGTGTGTGTATGTGTGGGTGGGGGGTTGCTGGAACCGATTCAGCAGGAGACAGAGACAAAGAGACCTGCACGCGGCAAGAAAAGAGCAGGTTGCGAGCTAGATGATGAGGGGAGGACGGGGGTCTGCTCATTGTCAGACTCGGCGCAGAAAACGTGTCGCCGGCGGCCAGGAGACCTTGATGCATGGTGGACTCCAGACGACCTCTCTCTCTCTCTCTCTCTCTCTCTCTCTCTCCTTGTCTCCCTCTCTCTCTGTCTCAGACGTGAAATGATGATGAGTTCAGAGAGCTGCAGCTAAATGAGGCCTGCAGTCGGTCTGCATGTTTCACTGCTCAGCCCGGCAGCCACTTGCCGACTCACTTCCTCTCAGTAAATAAACGATTGGCCATTATTCACCCAAGCAGACTGTCCCGGGCAAAAAAAAAAAAGCGTGTTGTGTCTGATTGCTGATGATGGCTTAGCCAGCTTTTGGTTCATTCTGAGGTTGGATGAAGATGTGAGAGTGCATGCTTAAAAATATAAAAATTGGAGTTGTTTCATGGACCGTAACTCTGGGCTAAATGTTTGGGTCAAGGTGATGATGCTGATATCCAGTCTGCAGACACTGGTCAGTAATGTGACTGACATTTTTCATGATCACCAAACTACTTTGACTTGCTAACTAAAATGAAGAAACACCCTCAGTGGCAGAGCTGCTTATTTCTAGTAGATTGGAACAGATTTACCTAAGATGATTTCTGAAATATTATTGTTATGTCTTCATAATTTGCGTTGCAGTAGAGGACAACCCTCTAAGAATCGCCAAGATATACAAAGGACACCAGTAAAGCTGCCCTTGTGTTGCCACACAGAGCACTCTAATATAGAGATTTCCCCTGTGTGTATGTGTTGTGTTGTGTGTGTGTGTGTGTGTCTGGTACACTCAGTGATGACAGGCGTCAGCTCGGGGCCCTGAGAACAGAGTGTCAGGGACAAATGAGTGGGGCAGTCAAACAACATACATGGGGAATACGAAACAGACTGAGACAGAGAGACAGAGAGAGAGAGAGAAACGTGCCCTCAGATCCTATAGTGGAAATAAGTAGCCTGGAGTCTTCTGTGCTGATTGTATTGTGGCACATCATAAAGGCAGAGGACTCAAGGCTATAGCAGTTATTCAGACAGGGACATGGATACACAACTACAGTGTTTACGGCTATGAATAGGGAGTACAATGTCACAGTACTTATCTTGGAAAAACATTAAAAACTGTTTCACCATGAAAAACGACCTCATATGAACAATGTCCATATTTGCTGACGTACATTGTTGTTCATCATTCCATTACAGTCACACGGAGGATTGCATGACTCTATGAAGGAAACAGCAGTGTGTGGAAGCATGAGAGCCATGCTATGGAATTACATATTTTCATAAACGGTTGTAGCCTAACATGGGAAGTGCAGGCTGCCGGTAGTGTAGTTCACACAGTGACCAATCATCAACCAAGCCTATTTACCGTCAAAAACAAAATCACTAACAAGTCATATCTTTGGGGGGCAAAACACATCACCAACAGCACAGCCTTGGAGAGCATTTCACTGGGGTTATCAAGGAAGCACCTTCCTTCATCAGTGTTTCATTGAATTAGACCCACAACACCTCCAGAAGGCTCAGCAGTGGCATCTAGTGTTCCAGAGCCCCCCCTTTCGCATTCATGATGGGTTCTCTGACAACAAATACAGACAAATTCTCCAGTTATTTCTATTCCTTGCTGTGGCCGTTTATGATCCAGTCTGCAACATAACCACAACCACAACCACACACCGCAAACCCTTGATGCGGGCACCCACAAATACTGCCCATTTTTTACCACCTGAAGGAGTACAGAAATGGCTCAATGTGATATGGAATCAGATCTTCCGAGTCGAAGAGTCCAAAGTTTCAAGCGAGAGTTGTGAGGGGACATCATAAAAAGATAAAGTGGCGGCAAAAACAGCTTTCCGTAATATCCCTGCTGCACAATTACCTAGAACCAACGAAAGAGAGGACAGGGATAGGGAGAGCAAATAAAATGCAATACTTTTCACAGTCTGATTAGCTTCATACATCTGACTATTGGGTCCTGGTTTCTGCCTTTCTGATACACTGCCGGCTCTCGGCTGGGTCGAATGTAACATATTTGTGACACCATCACAGCCTTCATGTTTGGTCATTTGGCTGCGCTGCAGCCGAGAAGAAATGGTTCTGCTGACAGCGCGGCTGAGTTCGCAGCCCTGGCAGTGAGGCAGTGATTGAGCTTCGGCAGCCACAGCTCTGCCATCACCCCAGACAGAGGGGGTCAGGGATAGGGGAGCCCTCCGCCAAGATGCCCCTGACATCCATCAGGGACTGGGCCAAGGCTGCCATGACAAATATCCACAATCAATAGCAGCTGTCAGGGGCAACGCAAGACCACAGTCATGCTTGTCAACTGAGTCTTCTTGCTCAGAGTGTTGACAGTAGCAGGATAATTAATAGACTTGATCAATCAGGTGTGGAGCACAGGGCAGTGCTAGTGTAATGTGAAGGCCAACAATTACACTTGATGTACATAGTGACACAGTTTGGTCACTAACTGCTTATTTCTGTTCATGAGGGTAAAGCTGAATTGAGGTAAAAATGTTTGCAATTTTATTTGCATATAAAGTCAGCTAGATACCATGATGAATAAAAAAAAGTCTCATAAACATAGGGTACAAAGCATTTACAGCAACTGAAGTGACTGACTGGCAATATAGACTGTATACATTTTTTTTTTGTGCGAGCAAGATTGCATTTCAACACAGTGCAAAGAAAACAATACAAGCGCACATATTGTTAGATAATTATGATACCATTTTACACCACCAAGGACAGCGAAGTTCACCAACAGTGGTGGTTTGGTTACAGAAAGTTTACAAGCTTTTGTTTAATCTTCACATTGTATCAAATGTCCTGGATTCCATTAAATAATAATAACAAAAAACGATCAAATAAAATTGTTGAGTCATACAATGTATATGCATATGTAATGTACAAACACATACATACAGACACTCATCCTTAATTTTACAATCAATACAATTCTAAATTGTCAAGTCACCATCCATTTGAAATTTCATTTTACAGAGGGGGTAACCCGATTGAAGCTGTTCTTGAGCACATATACCTGCTAAATCGTATTGTGATTGGTGAGTTTCATGGTATTGGCGAGCAGGAACCAGCATGGTGGAGTTTGCACAAGGGGATTCCAGGCTTCTAAAATCTCACCTCAATAATAATACAAAGGCCTTCAATAAATAAGCAAATATACATCAACAAAGCCACTTTTAAATTAGAAACGTAGGTCAAATACAGTATTGCTGACAAATTGCAGTACCCTTAAATGCACTTTTCAGATGAGTCTGTCAAATCAGAAGCTTATGTGTTCTGGTACACAAGCAAATGCCACTGGTAGTTCCAAAAGTTCTAAACGGAGGTTTGTACAACACGGTATCAATATGGCTGGGTCCAGGAGTTCATTCTCGAGAGGAGCTCCAGTGGGTGACTGGCAACAGGTCTCAGATCTGTTCCAAGATGCAGTCAGTCCTTATGCCCTCCTATATTTTCCTTGTGTGAGGAGTAGACCAACAATATGGTAAAGTCAGGTACTAAGCTGGTGCCCTCTCAGGAGCTCTGAGGGTTGGCTAAGTCGAAGACAATTGGGGGGTTGGTCGGCTGGTAGCTGGCTGTGCAGGTGGAGGAGTTGATGAATGTTGTGGAGCCATCTGTCATGATGCCATATCCTGGCGCGAGGGAAAGGAGCGAAACAGAGATGGAGTTAAAAGTGACCCTTACCAAAAAAGCATACTTAAAGTTCATCTTATTAAGTAAAATTAAGTGCAGTTGAAGCGAAGTTTACTTTATGTAGTAAACTTACTAGTATAAATGCACTAATGGTGTACTTGTACTTGTATACTTACTTATTTTTAGCTTAAAACAAATATAACAACAGAAAGCTTTCATTAACATATTTTTTGGTAAGGAGAACAAAGTGAGAAAAACAGCGAGACAGAGACAAAGTATGACAGAGAGAAACTCAGGCATCACAAGTATCAGACATGATAGTGGTGTGACTAGATCAGTGGCTCACCCTCGTGGATGTGGCCAAACGCATGTAGCTTGGGACGAACTCTCTTCTGTACCGTGTTCAGGAGTTCTACACAGCCTACCCGCTGCAGATCCCTGGGAACCCAGTCCCGGAAACCTGAGAACACAAACATGGCAAAAAAAAAATATATATCTGTAGGGGCGATTTCTTAGTTTCTTCTTTTCTTGCGTTTAAGTCAATGACGCGAGACTTCTTTATCATTAAGTTCTTTTAGCAATGTAAAAAGGTGGGTAACATTACATATATTCAACTTACAATACAGCCACATTCAGATTTCCGTGTAGTCACGGTCAAAGACTGTTGCGCTCTAATTCCAATCTAGCAGTGAACATTCTACCACTCTAGGTAATGACGTCAGACAGTTGCCTGAACACAACCAAATATGGCAATAAAATTACAATGTAATTACACTGATGCAACATAATACACTGTTACAAATACACAACAGTCCTTCTTTTCTTTTCTAAATAATAACATATATATTAACTAAATAATTTGACATTCATTTACAGGAATTTACATTAATTTCCGTTATGGCTCTTACAATATCTATAGTATAGACCAAAGATTCTAGAACAGAGCTCTGTTCTAGAATCTTTGCTATAGGCTGTGTTCAAGGCACATATGAATACTGGGGAGCTGTTTAATGACTGCTGAACCAGATGCCTGTGACATGCAACCTCTGCAAATAGCCTGAGAGGAAACAGGAGGTGTGATCGTCTTCACATAAACACAATTTTGAAATGGCAGCATTTGAGGATAGCTACCTAATATTTTGGCAGGATTTGATTAAATAGTTATATAGACCAAAACATCCAGCTTCTTTAAAACACATGGTGCAATTATTATTGCTTTTAAGAGATATAAAAACTGTCCCATGATGACTGATTCTATTGAGGAACATGGTACAGCATTATCATTTGAGTGATATATATGGGGTTTGAATGGAAAGCCTCACTCTATCAAGGCTTTTCTGAATTTAGGATATACAGTATTTGCATTTGTGCACAAAGTATCTCACAAATATTCTGGAATAATGTGTTCAGATTCTTACAGGGTTTCCACATTTTGAATCTAATGCATTTGCGAATGGATAATCCTGCATTAGCAGCAGACAGCAGCAGAGTGACTGTCTGAAAATACCCTCTGTGGATTTGTCTGCAGAGTACAGAATTGACTGTGTGTGAAGCTTTTCTTTTTTTCTGTCATGAAAAGTGATGCAGACCGGCTCGGCGTGCAGACGTCTGTGTGAGTCATCCTGGGGGTTGGGGGGGTTGGGGGGGAAGGGAGGTTGGGAGGTAGCTTACCAAGGGGGGGCCCGTGAGTCATGAGGACGTCGATGCCCTCAGGGATCTGGTTCCACTTGTCCAGCAGAGCCTGGCCGCGTGACAGGTTAAAGCCCCAGTTGTTAAACCAGGGGGTCCTGCGGGGGAACAGATACAAGCTCATGAATCAAAAACAAGCTCCCAGTCCCATGGCATCACGGGTGCACATCCTGGCTTCAGAGAGGCTATATGCAGACCTGATATGAATGACATGAGATCTACCTGGCTGGAGAGTTGCTTAACTAATTAGGATCAGATGGTTTAGGGAGTGGTTGGGAGGGACACATGTTTGGAGCTTTCTGAAGCTGGTGTTAGAAGAAAATGCTTTTCACTGGGGTGAAATGCTGGGGTGAAATGCTTTTTTCACTGGGGTGTCCACTTCTGCTTCTCATCCAACCAGGCACACCCTAACTCGCACAACAGCCAACAGTGCAGTCCTGTAACTTCACATCACGAGGCTATTCGCTCCACACACTGATTACAAATGGGGGAGAGTGTGAGCGGGGTTAGAGCCGGTAGCAAACAGGCCACTGGACATTTGACCGCCCGCCAGAGTATTACATTATCCGATACTGGCTTCGGGCATCTTTGGATGGCATGGCACAGCCAGAGGCGAGAGGAGGACGAGGAGAAGGAGGACGAGGAGTGGACAGATTGATCAGGGCCTGTCGGTGGCAATGAGTGCGGGCATGTTAATCAGAGTTTTATTCCTCCCTCCGGGACCGCGCCCGCTCGTCAGCAGCTGGCTGAGAGCATGCCCGGGCACTCGCCGATGTATGTACAGCGTGATCGGAAGGGACGAGAGCCTTCCGCACAGTGGACAGCTGGACAGCCTACACCGAGTGAAGAGGTCTGTGAGCCTATGTCTGTGCGTGTGTGGAGCATGAAATGTACACATATACTGTACACAAGACAATACAACCGCATAATTAGCCCAAGTGCACTTCAAATTCTGATGTGTGTAATATGCATATATTTGATTGCGGTGGAGGTAGATAAAGGTAGGAGGCTTGGGCCTGCATGAGAGCAAATAAAGATTGCTAGCGGACAGGCACGGGCTGGCAGAGCGAGCGTTAAGCTCTATAGCCATGAGTCTGGATGTTTACTGCTGGCGTTGTTGTGGCTTAGCCTGGCACGCCCTCCCAGTGACGCAACGCCTTCAGGCTTTTGCTGCTGGTCTGGTCAACTGCTCATTGAGAAGGATTTCTGAGTTCCCGAAATCTGCGGAACTGCCCCCTTTGGTCGAGAACCAATCAACTTTGAGCAGCTCCAACGGCTCTGGGTAGAGGCGTGTTCAAGGCAGAGGAAAGAGTGTTGTTATTGGTTTAAACTCGGCAATCCGCTTTCTGACATCTACCAGTAGCAAATCGAGGCACTTAAAGGAGGCGGGTCAACCAGCGCTGGCAAGAAACCGTGTTAGCACAGGCTGTTGGTCAGACTAAAGTCTCGCAGAGCCTTTGAAAGTCGATGGTAATCAGGCTAGTTGTGGCTGGGAGAAGGCAACAGACAAACACACACAGTCACTCACACAGCTCGAGCTGCGCATGAGCCAATATGGGCGGCAAATGTTTTCTATGAACTGTTAGATTTTAATGATTTTTGTGTAAACATTCCGTGTCCACGGTAACCCTTTATCCAGCATCCCCTGTATGTTTGCGGAGATCTTTGTGAATTTTCACAAAACTGTTTGCAAATCTTCACAAACATTCACCTATGTTCCTGAATTTGGACACACCACAGATGAACATTTCTACAGTTGAAAACAAGGAGAAAATATACTCTCAGCATAACCACTGTTGTCTGAGATCACTAAGCTCACAAAATCAATCACGTACATAATGAAGGGACCACAATCACACTGTCTGAACAACAGTGAGCCCATTGGGGAGATTTACGTAGTTACGAAGCGATATGAACATGGGCACAGATCAGAGATGGGCTGTGAGTGGTGGCTGGGCTGTGGAGATATGCTCGCTCAGGGAGGAAGTAGAGGTTGGGAGGGGTGGGGGTGGGGTGTCTCTCAGCCTCTCAGACCTCAAGGCTTCATCAGCCCCTCACACAGCAAGATACAGGGAGTGAGAATGAGAGGGAGAGGGAGAGAGAATGAGAGAGGGAGGAGAAGAGAGGAGAAGAGAGAGAGAGAGAGGGAAAGAGAGAGAGAGAGCAAACAATCTAGGGGTAAGGATGCTTTACACAAAACATTCTGAGGCAAATAAAAACAGGCCACAATTCAAGGATGCCAGTTGAAAAAGCCGTATGAGTGGCAGCTTAACTCTCCGTTTCCTAGTAAAAATCCTTTTTACATAATTTGCTGGGTGACATCTAGAACACACACAATGGGGGCATAGCAAAAGGTTTGGGCAGGGTGCCATGAACAGATGAAGACGGGGGGAAACTGGGACAGTAAACATCCAGCTCTTCCAGGTGGCATCCACAAACACACAAAGACTCTGAAAAGGCTCTGAAGTAGGCATACTGTAAAATGATCTTTTAAGCCACAATGGGAACTCGGGATGCATCTCGGCGCCAAAGGGACAGGAGTTTTAGGGAACATACAGGGGGTTTGCTCATTGCTCAACTTGAGTTGCGTTGTTAAATTCATGAGCTGGTCCAAGCGTTGGGTTGGCACGTTCAAGACTCCAGTTCATCTTCGTCTTCAGTTGCTCACAGAGTCTTTCTGAATAGCAAGACGTGTCTGAGGGAAGTCATTTGATCTTTTATTTTCATTCCAAGAATATATATAGCAACATGACAACATAAGAAGTGGGGTGAGCAGCAGCAGAGTGAGACAACCTGTCCAAGGGGGCCTCTAGGGAACCAATATTGAGTACTACGATCTGACCTGGTCCGTCCATCGTGCTGTTTAAGTGAAAGGCAACTCTCCACTGGCATGTCATAAGGATCCGATGCACTCTAAAAGACCTTCCTCCTGATGCACAACAGTTAATGTGTTTACGATGAATAACAACAGAATCATGGGGATCAAATGACCACAATT